>NC_047665.1:84355974-84461250 GCF_011762505.2 Arvicanthis niloticus | reverse complement strand
TTTTAACAATTTATTAATTTACTGCTATTGCTTATTTGTGCTTTCCTGGATTTATTTATTTATTTATTTATTTCTATTTAAGTTTGGTGTATTTATTCAGAAAAGCGATTCAGCTGCAGAAACGTGTTCTTTTGAGAGGAAATCCAAAATCTTTTAGTCAGCAATCCTGTTGATTCCAACTTTGAGCATCCTGGTGACATTCTCTTGTCTGAAGCTGTTCATGCATTCAGGTACTTTGCATGATGCCTAATATGGTCAGTGATGAAGGTTGCGATGAAGTAGTAGCTATGATCATAACCTTCTTATAGCCTAAAAACAACAGGGATTTTCTTTTCTGTGCAGGCAGCTATGAAGTTATCAGAGAGTAACTGCCCATTTGAAAGAAACTCGTCATCTTTTCCTTGATCAATTAAGATGTCAATCTGGGAACCTGAGTAGGACTTCATGAGACAGGTCACATCATATGCCTTCCATTTACTTTCATCGGGTCCCAAATAGCCATTAAAAGTTTTTTTGCCCCAAGGACAGAGTACAGGGTTGCAAATTGGAGCAAATGCTGACACAGATCTGTATTTTCCAGGATTCTTCAAAGCACAAATCAGAGCTTCATAGCCTCCCATGGAGTGACCAAAGATGGACATCCTCTGTGGGTTCACTGGAAAATTGGCATTTATGAGTTGTGGAAGCTCCTCTGTTACTGTTACGTAAGAGTCCATTCTGTAGTTCGCTTTCCAAGGATCTTCAGTGGCATTGATGTAGAACCCAGCACCAGTGCTGAAGTCCCAGCTGTCCTCTTCTCCTTTAATATTGCAGTCACAGGGGCTGGTATCAGGAGCAATGACCACAAGGCTGTGTTCGGAGGAAGCTTGCTGATAGCCGGACTTTGATACGAAATTTTGTTCTGTGCAAGTTAAACCAGCCAGCCAGTAGAGGCACTTTCCACTCTCAGCCTGGGGTGGTAAGTAGACAGCAAATTTCATTTTACATTTCAGCTCAACACTGCTATGTTCAAAAACTTTCTGGAGCCCACCAAAGCACCTGTTGCTGGAAATCTGTTTTAACGCCATCCTCTTCGGTGAGGGGCAGCTTCGAACCGCTTTCCTGGATTTCTTTGGGGGGGGGTATTTATTTCCCTTTTAAGTACCTCTCCATCTTCACAAAGTTGGTTTTAAGGTTATTTTCTTGTGCTTCTGCTGTGTTGAAATATTCAGAGCTTTCTCTAGTAGGATAACTGGGCTATGGTAGTGAAATAGTGCCAAATTGTGTTCTTACAGTGGCCTGTAGGCATCTGGGAGGAGGTTAATTAGGTTTTTGTGCCAATTTCTAAATTTGTTTTAGTTGGATGAAAGTTTTCTCCCTTGGTTTCTATTTCCTCTCTGGCCTAAGTGACCTATGCTTCTAATGACCAGCAAGTCCTCTGGTCCAATAGAATGCAGTAGCTGAAGTTTTAGAAGCATGTGTGACATCTGGTGTTCTGGGAATTGGCATGGCCTCTGGTAGAGTAGGGGCTTTGGCTGGAGTTTTGAGGTGGCTCTAGTGTTGGAAAAAAAGCTAGGTGTGCTCTGAGGAAGTGATTTTGGTTTTTGGGTGGGCTCATACCTGTGGCTCTGTATAAAACAGGAGACTTCTGCTAAGGTTGTAGGCAGAGATATGGAGATGATGTGGGGTGAGTGGGGTCTATTGACATCTTTGGGAGAATTTATAGATTAAGTTACTGGTGTGGGAACACCCACCTTAACTGGGTCCCTGACTAATTAAGGAGGAGAGATAGAGCTAGGCAGCAGCATTCACCTCTCTCTACATCCTGATTGTGGATTCAACCTGACTAATGGCCTAGAGCACCTGGCTTTACAGTTTCTTCACTGGGATACACTTTACCCTTGAACTATAACCCAAAGTAAAGACTCACTTCCTTAAATTGCTTTATCATATATTCTGCCTCAGCAATAACCCAAGTAATTAATATTGTTTTCATAAACTGATAAATTATAGCTAAGCCAACAACACTGTCTTACTGTAGCTCATAGTTTTATATAGTAAGAGTATAGGCAAGTCTCTATGAGGTTTTCTGCTTTTGCACAGCTCGATTAGTCAGGGTTCCCTAAGGGAACATAACAGAAATGAGAGGTTGGCTATATAAACATTATTATTCTCTCTCTCTCTCTCTCTCTCTCTCTCTCTCTCTCTCTCTCTCTCCTCCCTCCCTCCCTCCCTCCCTCCCTCCCTCCCTCCCTCCCTCCCTCTCTTTACATTTACACAAGGCTTAATGTTTCAGCATTCCCGATCTGCTGCTGATGGCCTGGAGAATTTTTAAAGAACTGTTGCATTCAATATGTTTTGAAAGCCTAAAGTAGGTAGTTCTCATACCAGTGAAGGAATGTAGCACTGATATCCAAGAGTAAATGAACTTACTAACAAGAGTAAAGACAAACAAGCAAAAGAAATTTTCTTCTTCCATCTTTTCTTGTATGAGTTGTATGGTGGTTAAGTAGTTATGGCCCACAGAGACTCGTGTGTTTAAATACATGGTTGATAGGGAGTGCCACTATTAGGTGTGGCCTTCTTGGAGAATATGTAACACTATGAAGGTAGGCTTTGAGGTCTCATATAGTCTCAAGTCTGGGCAGTATAAAACACAGTCCCCTTCTACTGCTGGAGGATCAAGATATACAACTCTCAGCCCTTTCTCCTGCACCGTGTTGGCCTGGATGCTGCCATGATGATAATGGACAAAACCTCTGAAAGTGTAAGCCAGCTCTAATTAATATTTTCCTTTTTAAGAGTTGTCATGACCATGGTGTCTCTTCACATCCATGGAACCCTAACTGAGACAGGCTGTCATGAGAAGTTGCTGCCTACACTTCAGCTGAGTCTCCCCACTTCAAATAATCTGATCAGGAAAATTTCTTATAAGGGTGCCTAGCTACTCACCTTTGAATTTATTCCCTGTCCAGTCAAATTGACACAAATTCTCAAGTCTTCCCCTGGTCAATTTGACACCTAAATACATTATTTTGTGTCATTCTTCATTTCCAAATTAATATAATTAGAAAGTCAAAATTCAGCCTCAAATGACGTTTCATGTACAAAGCTTCTACACTGGAGAGTTCGTGAGGATGAATGGCAGATAAGCATGCTGACATATAGATCTATAGTTATGCAATGAGATGACAAACTTCTGGCTTTACCCAGAACAATGCCTTGGCAGGATGAAATGCATTTTCTTACCCGTATGACCCCACTTCCAGCTGACTTGCTAGGCTTTATACAAGATGGATACTGGACATATCTCAGCTTTCATTATGCGCTGGGCTGTCAGCTTTTTTTTTCTGTGTTTATGTTGAACAGGCCCCAAAACATTGTATGAACATGTATTCATACAATGAAAATGTGTAAAATACCAAAGTTTTCCTAGGGAGCTTGTAATTTGGTTTCTGAATCCTCTTTACCTGTGTTGAGGTGTCTCTCTGTATGAGGGTGTATGCATGTACTTTTGTTTTTAACAGAACTTGTTTGTTTGTTGTAAGTGAGATTTATTTACTTCCGTTTAATTGTTTAATTGGCAGGGACCCAAGATCCCTAGATGATAGCAAAACCACTCACATAATCAATGCTTAAGTGACAGCTTGAAAGTCCCTCTCCTTATCTGTGTCCTTTCAGCCCTTCTACATCTCCTATAGCATAAACAGAGTTCTTAAATGGCTGCCCTAGACTCTCCAAATAGGAGGAAGATCCCTTCCACTTATCAAGCTGAGCTCATGTTGAGGTTTGGTCTGTAGCTATGTAATGTAATGCAAAATACTGGGCCTGGTTGCCTCAGGGACAAGGAGATGCTCATATACACTTATTGATGCTATGTAACCTTGCCCCCCAAGATATACCTGATTGGTGAATATAGATACCAACAGCTTAAAGCTAGGCAGAAGAGAGATAGGTGGGCTTTTCGTTCCCTAGCTTAGGGAACCTCATGGTCTGAGGCAGGAGACCATGAGGGAGGAAGAGATGGAGAGAGGAGAAGATGATAAGAGGTACGTGAATCATAATAAGGAAGCAATGAGGGCTGGCCAATTGGAGTTAAGAGCTACCCAGGTGGAACATAGAAGGTTATATCTTAGGGTTATTGATAGGGAAGTAGATATTAATAGCTTAGAGGGCAGATATCTGCCTAGCTCTAGTGTATAATGCTTATTATAAATATAAATGCTTTGTGTCTTTTATCTGGGAAATAAATGGTTAAAAGTGGGGTAGAAACCCACTGGTTGCGATTAGAATTTCAATACAACAAATCTAAGCTCAGGCTTGTGCAATATTATTTCGACTGCACAATGGCAAACTGGACTCACATGTTATCCCCATTTAATAAGTTACAACAGAGTCTGACACTTGAAGGAAGATGCACATAGGCCTATTTTTAATTCTTGCCAGCTCTTCAGCATACCCAGATCTCATTTTCTACATTTTTAAATGCTTATTCTCCATTCCAGTGTGTTTCTTGCCATAACATAGTAGGAGATAATGAAATCGCAGTTTAGAGGTAACTTTAACCACAAAACTAACATTTAATAGAGTAGTGTAAATATTAATTAGGAAGATAAATTGGGACCTTTAATCTCTCAAGTATAAATTCCATGCATCCTGCTTCATCAACCTGAGCTTAAATGACACACTTATTTATAACTTATTGTTAATTAATTCACTAATTGTGCCAAGAATTATCTACATGTTATAGTACAACCTTGATAAAAGCTTTATAATATATAATATAATTAATATAATATATAAAAGCAGTCATATAAGTTACATTTCCCTAAGAATATCATCAAAATACTGCCTTTTATTTAAATATTATAACTTTTGGGCATTTGGGAAATTTTAGATATATTTTCTTATATTTGTTTTTTATTTCTCTCTATCAGTAGTGTGAGGTTACCCATTTACCCATTGTTTTGCTAATGGTTTCTGTTGGTATCACTGGTCTCTGGTTTCCTCCTAGATTCATCATATGTAGTAAAAGCTTCATAAACATTATTTTTTAAAAATATAATTGTTGTAAATTCTACCCCTGTTCACCTGTAAAAGAATAAGCCTCCTATGTTACTAAAAAGTTAAGGCATCTTTCTTCTTTCTTATTCTTACACTTGATTATTCCACTGGGAAGCTGCTTGGGTATCCCACTTTGTGAAGTTGTCTCTTTCTGTTCAGCTTAGCACAGTATGTTTTGGGGTCTCTAAAGGAGTCAGAGAAATTACAGTGGATACATTTCGGCATCTTCGTGGTCACATGCTGTGTCCAGATTCCATTCCCAGTGTGATCAAATTTGCTTTCAAAGAGCCTTAGTACACATTTCATTGCCAGCCCTTTACTGCCTGATTGCAGACTATCCTTATGTGATACAAATGCAAAGTAAATACTCCTCAGCCACAGCAGACACATACAGACACACTGCATATTTTCAGTCATGTGCAATTCCAAGGACTCAGTGTATAGAAATAGAGTATAATAGTGGTCACAAGGTATTAAGGAGACAGGGTGGCTAGTGTGTACAAATTACTAATATGTAAGAAAAGTTGTCTATATTTCTACTGCATGGCAGGCTACCAATGCACTTGAGAATAGCAGATATGGTTAATGTCTTGTTGAGAAGAGACAACATGACAAAGGCAACTCTTATAAGGACAAGATTTAATTGGTGATGGCTTACAGCTTCAGAAAGTCAGTCCATTATCATAAAGGCGGGAAGCATGGCAGCATCCAGGCAGACACTGTGCTAGAAAAACTGAAAGTTCTCTATCTTGAGCTAAGTGCAGGCAGGAGAGGGACTGGCATCCTTAGCTCTGTTAAAGCTTACCCCCATATAAAGTTGAGAGTTGCTCTTTCCATGTCTGTGAATAGTTGTGTTGGAATTTTAATGTGGATTGCACTGAATCTGTAGATTGCTTTTGGTTTAATGGCCATTTTCACTATGTTAATCCTACCAATCTATGAGCATAGGAATGAATATATACATATATACATATCTATATATATCTATATATATGATCATCACATTGTAACCCCAAAATATGTCAAATTATAATGTCAATTATAATAATAGATAATAAATGAATGTGTATGAAAATTACTACATAACGCTTAGTAAACCAACTGTATTTTCTGACAGCATACCATGATATTATGATCTACAAACCCATTGATGCATTCTTAGCTACCTTGGAATAACAATGGTCTATGGCCTGCAAATTTGAGAGACAGAGAATACTACTGGTAGATAGTAGTATTCAATTATATAGATTAACCGTAGATTATTTAATCAGTAGTTTATTGGGCATAAGAAACTGTTTTAATTTTTTTATACTTATAAATAACACTATAAGAAAAAGTACAGATAAATACACTTTAAAGACAACATTTTGTGGAGCCCAGCTGTTCAGAAGTCTTAGACTTCCAGAGAACCTGGGTTCAGTTCATGGCTTCCACATTAGGAGATTCACAATTGCCTACAATTCCAGCTTTAAGGGAACTAACACACATTCTGCCCTGGGTGGACACACACACAAATACACACACACACACACACACACACACACACACACACACACACACACAAGCATAAGCACTTAAATAAATAAAAATAGTTTTTTATTTTTTATCTTTAAATAAGATCCTTGTCTTTAAAAGGTAAAATTGTGGAATAAAACAATGTTTTTCATCTTTTTAGAATTGCCGATTACACAGTTCATTTACTTGTTAATGGGCGCTGGTATATTTTTAATTTTTTAAAAAATAATTAGACATTATCATTGCCTCTGACTGTGTCAACAAATTATAAATGTCATTTTGATGCTTTGAATTTCTTAAATGTCTGGTCTTGATTTTGTGGTAAAGCTTACTGATCATTTTTATTTATTTATTAGTCAGCTGCATTTCTCTGGTACAGCAGAAAATATGTGTCAGATCCATTAGTCATCCACATAATCTATTGGGATACTCCACTCCATCTATTGCTATATATTAGTTCATTTTATGATGACAATTCATATTATCTGTTTTTCATGAATAGACTTCATATACCTTTTCCTTTTGTTTATTATAAATGACTTTTGTCTTTTCTCCTATATACAGTTTGCATATTAAGGTAATCAAATACTAAACATTTACTATATGTATTTTTCTTTACATCTAGGATACTTATTACCATGAGTGACAATGGGATATTTGAATCAATGAGCTTTGACCTCAAAGATACCTTTATAAAGTTTGGGTTACCATTATGGCTGGCACCTATTGGGGAGGCATTGCAAACATTACTGTATCTCTCTTAAAGGGTGTTCATTTCTGAAGGCTTGATGAAGTTTGAGATTGTTTTAGCTAATATCAAGAACAAGTCTATGCTATATTATGTAATTATAATTATGTGCACAGAAATGTCTTTACCTTGTCCAAATCCCTCTGGCAGTCTCATCTAATTCTGAGAAAAAAAGAAAAAGTTGTATAGAAATAGAAGGTGCTGAATGTATTATAATTAAAAAGACTAAACAGATGAACTCAGTGCTTGCAGTATAATGTACTACTCTCGGTAAATATAGCTGTCCAGAAAGCCTTTCTTACTACTACTTATAATGTGACACCCTGTGGCACTGTGTAATGATCCTGGTCTCTTTTAAGTCACATATGGAGGTGATACTATATCAAAGATACATGGAATCACTGATTTACAGTTGATCTCTGCTTTCCTGGCTTCTTTGAGATGCCAATGTGTTCCTAGCACCACAAAAACTAATGAATCAGCATTCAGAAGGTAGTGGGGAGGTACAGCCATTTCCTTTGTGGTGTAAATATTCTACTTTGCATTTTGAAGCACGTTGGGTTCAAAAACTGTGTTGCTTCCTTTTCATATCAACCATGTTTGCCTTTTGGTTAGCTAACAGAGGGTTGTAGCTAAATATGATTCATCAAACTTAAGGCATAAATTATCTGGCCTTTTACAGAAAGTTTGTTGACCCTGCACTGAATAAATGTTCATAGCCATATCACAACCCTTTATAGTTTTATTAACACTGTTTCCCATTTTTCTCTTAAGAACACAGAGGAGAGTTACATTGTGTGGACTGATATAGGGAACCATACATGCTTCTGACTTAGGTGGGGGAGAACCAAGTTGAATGAGTTCCTTCTAGGACCAGGAAAGAAAAATTACACTAGTGAGGAGGACAGGGATTTGAGCACTGCCTGAGGGTGTCAGCAAAACAATCCAAAGGTAATTTAATATATTACATTCCTGATCAATTTCTTATGAGACATTATCTTTCTTTCAGAAATGTCATGGTCATGCAATTTAAACACCTTGCTCTTGAAATAGCTAGCAATAATCATAGACAATAGACATGACATAGAGATGGAAGATTCCAGAATCCTGGCTGTGGTGATTTTTGATAGCCTAAAAGCTGGGAGAAAAAAATAGAAACAGTTCTTTGAGACAGGCACAGTGCAGGAGGGAGACAGAGACAGACAAAAAAGAGACCAAGAGACAGAGGCAGAGAGACTGCATCACTGACAAACTGAACAAAAAGAGGAATAATACCTACAAAGATCAGAATATCTTATAGTCATGGGATTTATATCCTGACAGATACAAGTCAATCCTGTAGATCAGCACAACAGGCAAGATTTGGTGGAACCCAGAAAGAGTGACTTTAAGGCAATGAGAGGAAGAATGCAGGCTCTACTGTATTAGACACTGCAGTAGCTAAAAGTCATAATGGCTTCATGTTTAGAGTTAACTCTCAGTGAAAGAGTTAATAGTTCACCAATTGTTCGGGGATTGTCTCAGATCCATAGCATCAATAGTAGCTGTTCAAAAAGAAACACAAGGAGGTTTATAATATAGTAAACACTAGCAACAGTGAGGCAGACATAGTTACCTTTGTCCAGGCACCTCATGTTTCTTCATTAGTATCACCCATTTGAGACTGTTTCTAGGAGATGGATGAGCCAGAACAAATAGGATTTTCTGAAGAAGGGGTGGGAACAAAAGGTAAGGAAGGGGAAAATGAAGAGTCACAAATGCATTTTATGGGAGTGAAGCAGATACAGATTTTCAGTAGCTCTGCTCTTTGCTTTCAAATGGGATACTTGGAAAATGGTCAGTTTCTCAGGCTTCTAGAAATATCCTCTCCTACAGCTCTGTACTATTCCACCAATGACCACCACGCACCACTTTCAACAAGGGCTCTTGTAGGAGTTGTAACTTAGCCCTTTGCAGAACAACATGTGGTACATATGTTTATTTCTGCACCAGAGACAGGATTTCTTTAGTAGCCTACATATAGAGCTAGTACAGTAGAAGCAATAGAAATGTGGTTGATTTAGGGCAAATAAGCTTTAGGCAAAATGACTGTGCTTAGTCTTCAGTTGTTCTTCACCATTAGCAGGTGGGAGGAGGTGGAACCCTAGGTTGAACCTTTCCATTTCTGCTCTGACTTTTTAACTCTTTTCTCTGGACTTGGTCTGTCAGAGTAAAGACTTGTGGTATTACAGGAGCAACACCAATGCAATGTTTACAACATACCATATTGTGTTTTCTTGGCAAGGAAGCAACTACTGGGGACAGTTTACAAGGAGAGTCTGATTGTCTAGACAGTCCACAAGGCACGGGGATCTTTGTGGACACTATCAGTAGAATTTTCTCGAAAAAAAAAAAAACTTTTAAACTAACCTAAAGCAATTTTTAAAAGAAATTACATAAAAGAAAAAAATGGACCAAGTTAAAATGATCTTAAAAGGACACATACATAAAACCTTCAGTAACAACTCAAGAATTACACAAAATAAAAAAGTTTTAATGATTAGAGTTTTTGTTTGAATGTATGGCTTCTATAATATTTTGGTTGTTGTAATGTTAGATTATTCCTCTGAGGTCCATTCTGATGCAAAATTCATGCAATGTTCTCACCTCAGTATCCTTGGTGATGGGTCAGAGACATTAAGTCAGACTTATCTCTGGTTTCAACATTACAGTTACATGGTTTTCATAGAACAAAATGTATTTATATGTACAGGAATGTATATTAAATGCATTTACTACAAGTTCTGAAAGACTACAAATGTGTTGGATAACAAGATTTTTCCAGGGGAGACAAAATACATACATTGTCTAACCCTAGGTAGGGAGCCATAACAGACCAAAGTATGGATACAACCAAAGTCAAACCAGGTGAATCAATAGTTTTACTGCAGTTACTTAGTAGGAATATGGGTGGGTTACTTACAGGAGCAGAAATGACTGAAGAGCACCTGTATCACCTAAGTACACCCTGGAACCAGTGACTTTCCACAAGAGCAGGGAACCTGGAGTATACTCTACAGTCTTCAGGAGTAGAACAGTTTGGAATGTCCTTTCCAAGAGATTCAGCTGGTCTAACTTATTCCAAGTAGCTTGGCTTGTTTCTAATTCTTTCTGGCAGCTGGCTTGATCTCAGAGTCTTCAATGAAGCTTGCTTATCTGAGAGTGACTGTCAGAGGTTGTTTACTCTTGTGATAAAAAAGGCCTAGTAAATCTAGTCAGTTTCAGGGACTTCCTGAAGCTATTTTGAGTTGTTTACCTTTTGTCTCAAGGAGCTTCTCTGAATGATGAAATGTTTCAAACTTGAATGAAACACTATATGCCAGCCAAGACTACTGTATTCCACAAAACTAACCAAAAATGTAAAGATCTTGCTGAAGTGGCAGAGCTAGAAGTTCTGGATAACTATACAGAAACAGTGTTTTCCAGACACAAAAGTGCCATGTACACGTGAACTCACACTGGCTATAACTGCATGCAAAAAGACCTACAGAAGATCAAGCCAACTAAAAATCTCAGTACATATCATGAATGAGATTCTCCAGTCTCTGCCACACCTACCTTAGGAGCTACTGGCAATTGGTGGCTGCTGGGGGAGAGATGCAAACCCTGAGAAGCTGCCCAAGTAGGTGGCTCTGCACCCATGCACATACTGATACCAATAGGTGAGCTTTATTTCTTTTACCGTTCCCTAAATTTATTTATTCACTTTACATCCTGACTGTAGCCCCCTTTCTCCACCCCTTCCAGTCCCACCTTCACACCCTTCCCTCTTCTTTCTCCTCCCCTTCTCCTCTGAGAAGAAAATGACTTTCATGGGTAGCAACTTGCCTTAGCACATCAAGTCACTGCAGGACTAAGTATATTCTCTCCCACTGAGACCAGACAAGGCTGCCCAGCTAGGGGAAAGGGATCCAAAGAGAAACAACAAAGTCAGAGTCAGCCCCTGTTTCAATTGTTAGGGCACCCACATGGAGACCGTGCTGCGGATCTGCTACTTATGTGTAGGGGGCGAAAGTCTAGCAGACTCTTGGGTGGGTTGTTCAGTCTCTGTGAACCCCCATTGACCTGGGTTAGTTGATTCTGTGGGGTTTTTTTTGTGTTGTGTTTTGTTTGTTTTGGTATCTTTGACTTCCCCTGATTCTCAGTCCTTCCTCCCACTCTGCCACAAAAGCTCCCTGAGCTTTGCCTACTGTTTGGCTGTGTGTCTCTGCATTGTTTCCAACAGCGGTTGGATGAAGCTGCTCAGATAAGGCCAGTTCTGCTAGGTTCCTGACTGCAAGCATAGCAGAATATCATTAATAGGGCCATGGGTTGGGTATCTCCCATGGGATGGGTTTCAAGTAGAAGGAGTCATTGCTTGGTCATCCCCTCCGTCTCTGCTCCAACTTTATCTATACAAGTCTTGTAGTCAGGACAAATTTTGGGTCAAAGGTGGGTGGGTTGGTGTCTCCCTCCTCTACTAGAAGTCCTACCTGGCAACAGGAGGTAGACACATCAGCCTCTATATTCCTTGTTGCTAGGAATCTCAGCTCAGCTCATCCCCATAGACTCCCTGGAGCTCCACACCCACACCATGTCTCCAACTTGTTTCAGAGATGCCCCCTACCCACCAATTTCCCTTTTCTCTCCCAGCCCTCTCATTCCCCTTCCCCACATCTGACCCTACCCCCTTTCTCCCCACCTTCTCTTTCACCCAGTTCTCTCCTTCCATCCACCTCTGATGTATATTTTATCTCACCTCTTCTGAATGATATCCAAGCATCCTCCCTTGGGCTCTCATGTTACTTAGCTTCTTTAGGTCTGTGGATCATAGCACAGTTATCCTGTACTTTATGGGTAATACTCCCTTATAAATAAGTATATACCATGTTTGTCTTTTTGAGTCTGCATTACCTCACTCAAGGTGTTATTTTCTAGTTCCATACATTTGCCAAAATTTGCATGATGTCATTGTTTTTAATAGCTGAATAGTATTGTATTGTGGAAATGTACCAGGTTTTCTTCAGTTGAGGGACATCTAGGTTATTTCCAATTTTTGGCTACTATGAATAAAGCTGCTATGAAGATAGTTGACCAATGTGCTTGTAGTATGGTGAAGCATCTTTTTGGTGAGCCCCATTCTCTTATTTTTCTCCCTGTTTCTGCTCTTCCTGTTTCCAATGGTCCTTTTTTTTTTTTTTTTTTTTTTTTTTTTTTTTTTTTTTTTTTTTTTTTTTTTTTTTTTTTTTATTTTCAGGTCATATGTATTCCATTATATCCTTTCCTTCACACTTCTCCTCTTGTAGGATCTATCCCATCTTCTCATGAATCTCATGAATCCCTTTATAATTTCAACACACACACACACACACACACACACACACACACACACACAAATCTAGATTATATGTATGAATAAAAGTGTATTTTACTGTTTGGGTTTAGTTTATCTTGCTTAACATGCTGATTTCCAGTTTTGATCATGTGCCTAAAATTTCATTTTTTTCTTTGTGCACAATTCCATTGTGTCTATATACCACATTCTACTATCCATTTGCAGATGGTCACTGAGGCTGCTTTCATATCCTGATCACTGTTGTCAGTGCAACAAAAACCATTAATATACAAGAACCACTTAGAGTACTTCATACTAAGTCCTTCAAATCTAAGATTGGAATAGGTGGGCCGTAGGGTGGCGCTAGCATTCGTTTGTCTTTTACGATTACCTTCTCTTGTATATTCCTAGTGCCTATACCAGTTCTCACTCCTATCAGCAGTGTATAACATTGCCTATTTCCCCATGTCTTAACCAGCGTTGCTTAATCTGTTTTCTTGCTGTTAATTGTTCTTAGCGGGGTTTGGGAGATATATGAAAGTAATTTTAAGTTGAATTCATCTGATAGCTAAGAATCTTGAATATTTTCCTGAAAATTTATCACCCACTTCTAATTCATCCTTTGTTACCTGCCTATTCAGGAAATTAGTCAGTGTATTGATTAGGATATTTGATTTTTTTTCTTTTTAATCAATTCTGGATATTAAGCTCCTGTCCAACAAATGGTTAGCAAATCTTTTTCTATTTCATAGTCAGGCTTTTGACTTGATAATTTTTTTTTGCTGTGCAAAAGCTGTTAAATTTCATGCAATACTATTTATCATTCATAGTTTTATTTCCTTACTCTTCATGGCCTTTTCAAACAGCCTTTGCTTATGCAGGTATGACCAAATGTTTTATTGTTTTCTATAGCTCTTTTATTGTTTGAGGTACTAAATAAGGTCTTTGTTCAATTTTTGTAGTGATTTCTTTTTGTCAGATTCAGAGACATGAATCTAATTTCATTCTTCTATGGGTGGATATCCAGTTTCCTCAGCATCGTCTATAGAAGCTTTGTTCCAATGTATATTTTTGACACATTTTGTCAAAAAATCAGGTGGTTGTAACTTTGTGGGATTGTTTCTGGGTGGTTTTGTGCCAGCTCATGCTGTTTTTGTAACTATAGCCATGTGGCCTAATTAGAGATCAGATATTAGGCCTCTATGAGTTCTCTTTCTACTTAAGGTAGTTTTGGCTATTTATAATGCTTTCTGTTTCCATATCAATTTTAAGATTGGTGTTTATTGTGAAGGGCGACATTAGAACTTGATGGATATTGTACTGAATCTGCAGACCACTTCTAGTAACAGAATCATTTTTTTTCAAAATATTAATTTTGCCAATCTAGGATCATGAGTGGGTTTTGCATTTTCCACTCTCTCCTAACATTTTTTTTTTTTTTTTTGGTGTTTCAGAGTTCTCACTGTATTTCACCTCTATAGGTAGGGCTATTCCTCTATTTTATTTTTACATGACCATGAATGAGATGCTGTCCCTCCACAGCATATTTCTCAGCAAGGTAGATATTGTGATAGAAAAGATATTGATTTTTGTGTGCTGATTTTGTGTTCTGCTACTTTGCTACAAGAGTTAATCAGATCCATCAGCTTTTGATGAAATTATTAGGAGTTTTCAGGTACAGGATCATGATGTGTGCAAACAATGAAAGATTGACTCTTTCTCTATTTGTATACCTTTGATTGTTTGGATTATCTTATTATTCTAGTAAACATACCAAGCATAATACTGAATAAAGGTGAAGAGGATGAACATTTTTACTCTTTCTAAATTTTAGAGGAAATGCTATCCCTATTTCCCCATTTAGTAAAATATTGCCTGAATATAGGTTCAACATACATAACCTTTATGTTGACATATTTAGTTCTGTCTCTAGTGTTTTCAAGACTTCTACTTTGAGACTATGTTGAACTTTGTCTAACAACATTTTGATTTACTGAGATTATAGTCTAATTTCTTTTGTATATGTCTATTTATATGTTGTATTGTATTTCATTAATTTCTTCCCTGGCATGTGTTACCCCACATTGTTTACTGAATTTTGATTTTTTTTCGTCTAATGTTTTTAAGATCTTGAGGCAAAGATTAGGTTGTTTATCTGATGCTCTAATTTATTTCATGTAAGCATGCAAAAATATAAAATGTTATCTTAAACTTTCTTAGTTATAACCCAGATATTCTGATGATTTGAAACAATTTTTACTTGATTTCAGGAACTTAAACTCTTTCTTTCAGATCTTTGTGTTGTCCCTCTCTTCATCATTACTAAATCTCTAAGCATGTGTGTATCTTTTCGGGTTTCTATTACCGCTGGTTTACAGTTTATTTCTACTATTACCTGATAAAATATAAGAAATTGTTTTAATTATTCTGTTTTTATTAAGACCTCCTTATTGGCCTCTATGTGATCCATATTGGAAAACACTCTGTCTACTTCTGAGTTTAATCTGTATTTTACTGCTGTTGGATGGGTCATTCTGTAGGTAGTTGTTGAGTCCAGATGAGCTGTGGTATATTTTCACTCTGAAGATTTCTTGTTGCACTTTTATTTAAAATACTTATCTAATGCTGAGATTGGGATTTTGAAGTCTTACATGATGATTACATCAGACCTCTCTGACCTTTTAATCCTTTTACCTATTTTATAAAATTGGGAAGGTTTGCTGCATATATTTTTACAATTTAATATCTATTATTGGTGAATTATGCCTTTTAGTAGCTTGCCATGGTCTTCCTCACCTCTTCTGAATAGTTTGCTTTGAAGTCTACTTTGGAATTGATGTGCCAGCTCTTTTCCATTTTCTTGATAGTTTGATTTTTATGTTGACTCTCAGATTTTTATGCTTTTGTCAAAGATATGTGTTTTTCGGAGACAATGAATGGATGTATCTAGTTGTCTAATCTAGTCCATTTTTTTTCATCTTTTATCTGGTGACCTGAGGTCATTCCCCACTTCTCTCTTCTTAATTTTTGCTCATTGTGTGTTGTTTTTACAATAGTTTTTGTAATTATAATATATAATTACATTATTTCACCTCTAAAATTATTTCTCTCTAAAATTTTTATTGCTCTTTTATAATTTTATGGCATCCTTTTCTTTAACTGTTAATAGATGAGTGTGTGCATATGCCCACTCACACCCACACATTTCTAAATATAGCATACTTAACTTTTAGAATGTTACTTGTACATATATGGTTTAAGAACTGATCATTTGCTATTGAAAGTACTCTTCCCTAGGAAGAAAGTTGTTCCTGCCCTCAGCATTCCCTAATTATCTGTAGTTTGTCTAGGGTCAAAGCCTTGTGGTCTTTCTTTCCTGTTAACATGCCTGTTATTCTTTTTGTTCTCATGTTGACAGGCCTGTTGTCCTTTTTGTTCAGATAATGTTTAAGCATGTAGAGCTTCTCTGACATTTCTAGGAGACCCAATCTCTCAGCCAACTGCTTGTTTCCCTGGCTCTTACAATCTTTCTTCTTCATCTTGCAAAATGACTCCTGAGCCTTAGATGTGGGAATTGTGTTGTAGATATTTCAGTAGGGATTGGGTACCACATGATCTCTTGTTATCTGAATTTTGATATGTTATAGCCAGTAACTAAACTTTTCATTTCTAGAATTCTAGAATTACCTAGAATAAGAGTCTAGGAAATTCCTGTGAGATTATATAGATTACATTGATCTCTAGACATGCCAATGGGAAATTATCTAGGTTATTTTTAACTGAAATGGTCATACCCAGCTTTATGGTGGGCAGCTTTTCTATGAAATGAGGTCCTGGGCTGAAAAGAAAAGAGAAAGCAAGCTTATCAAAAGTGTTCATCCATAGACTTCTGCTCCCTGACTGTGCATGAGATAACAACCAGCTATATCTCCACTATGCTCTCAGGACTGATCTACTGAGGAAAAACGTGCCTCATACTGTGAGCCAAAATGAACTATTTCTTCCTTAAGTTGTTTATGTCTGAGTATGTTGCCACAGTAGTGACATAGTAAGTGAGCATTTATATATATATATATATATATATATATATATATATATATATATATATGTACTTCTACATGTGCATGTACATGTACATCTATATCTCTCTATAAATTCCAGCAGTGGGTTCCTGCTATCCACTCCAAAGATTTATGTTCCCAAGTGAAAGGCACACAGGGACTTTTATATTTTGATATGACTTAAATACAACAGCTAGGCAACTTTCTAAACTCCATGTGGTTAATCTACCTCCCAGTAATAATCCTGAGTTAGTACTTACTAAATTCTATGGTCTACCTTGGCTACTCGGGACCCAGAGCCATATTTTCCGGGCTCCTTCACATGCTGGCTATGCCTTCATTTCTTCACTCTTCTCAGGAATGATATCTTTCCTGTCCTTCTCCCATCATGGAGGATCTCCTATTCCTCCTTCCTCTCTGTCCCAAGCCCGGGAATTCTAAAAGTCCTGCCTCTGTCCTGCCCAACCATTGACTGCCAGCATCTTTATTTACCAATCAGAACCAGCTGGGGGCAAGGTCCCTCAGATGCAGAGACTCATGTATGCAGTTTTGGGAACCAAAATGAACATTATAATACAAACATCATTAGGCCAAACCCACTACAGGTAAGTGAGACACTGGCTTAGGTAGTGGCAGCATGGTGGTGACACTTTGCACATGCTGTTGAGGTTTGTCACTCCAGGAAATCCCGGGGAAACTCAGCTTTAGGCTTCCATGCAGTACAGACATAGTGAAGATTGCATGCCTGGCCCCCTGCCTGTAGTGTACTGAGCTCTGCCTCATATCTGTAGCCCACTCATCTCTCTTTAGCTTACGGTAGCACTATAGTACCCTTGTATCAGAAAGGATATCACCTGCCTGTCAGCTCTCTCTGACCCTATGTCATGGTGGTGTGGCAGGGAACAAGTTGGCAGCAAAGTCTGATTGCTACTCAGTGGAAGATCTTATACTTTTCAAGCTGACTCAGTTGTTTTCCCAGCATCATGTATAGAAGTGGCTTTTCCTAATGTATGGTTTTCACACCTTTACCATAAGCTAGATGCCTGTATCTGTGTGGATTTCTTTCTAGGTACCCTACTCCATTTCATTGATTTACAAATTTGATCTGTTACAATATTAGTATTGTGGTTTTGTAATCCAATAATACAACTGATACAAATTATGACCTTTAAAAATATTTATATATATATGCAATATATATTATATATGCTATTATATGTGTGAACAAATGTATTATATGTAATATATTATATGTTGTACTATATATGTAATTATACATTTATATTTATACATCTGTATGCACATATATACATATGCACATATATATGCACATATATACATATATAATGCTATATATTACATATATGTAAATCTATATTTAGTTGGTGTGTGTCATATTCATGCACACATATATGTGTAAGGGTATGCATGTAGGGATCATAAGGCAACATACTATAATCAGCTCTCTTTCCACAGGTTGCTAGGCTTGGCATTGAGTGCCTTTATAATTTGAGCCATCCTCCTGATCCCCAAATTTTACAATGTGTGCTTCAACTTATATTTCTTTAATTGACTTAAAGGTTTGAAATGTTGTTTCAAGTCTCTTACTTATACTTATGTTTCTATTATTTACCTTCCAACTGTCATGGTTTGGGTAGTAACTCCTGTTCCCAACATTTTGTTTTTAAAAATTTCAGACAGTGGAAAGTTGATAGAAAATGCAATGATCCAGCACATGACTGTTACCTGGATTCAGCAATCCCCACTGCCTTGTCTTCCTTGTGTGTTCTGTTCAGCTTGCCACCTTCATTCCAGCTCCCTCGTGGCCTGAGCTCAGAGCTTCCCCTTGTCACAGTTGTTTATGCTGTTTTTACCTGGTTTCTATGGGTAAAGTGGCCTTCTCTGTGGACGGTGCCTGCCCAATCCTGTTGGGCTTAGGAGCACCTGAGTTGCCTTCACTGTATATGTTTCAATCCCTTGTCAGCTGAAATCTGTGGATGGCTCATCTGCACAGCTTTATTTGCTCTCAGTGTTGACATCTTCTTTCAACAGCATAAAGAAACTTTAACATTTAAGCAGCAGGCATCCTCTGGGTAACTGGAATTTCCATCTTTTTACTGATTCATGAGGTTCTCTTCTACACTAAAAAGAGGCTAGAATTTGCATCAATTACTCCACTATGCCTTTCTTTCAAAATGTTAATAAGTTTAAGATGGCATTTTCAAATTTAATTTTTATCTTACATTCATGAATATTTTTGGTGATCATTTTTATTCTTTTGCATGTATGAAAAAGCATTTCAGACCTAGGTATTATACAAATAAATGACCATGGTGTCAGTTGACTTTATTTTTACCTTCTATGTCACATTAATAATCCTTTAAACTGTCGACATATGTTTAGTATATAAACTATAATGTAATGTTTTATGGTTTTATTCCCCAAATAGCTATTTCCCACAGATTTATGCAATAACAATTGTACCATCAGTGATATATGATCATTTTAATGTGCATTAAGTACTTATCAATATACACTTGAGTCTCTTTTAAGAATACATACAGGATTGCAAGGGATTTATTAAAGTTTTATGTTTAATACAGTGAATTGAGGACCACTTTCAATTTAAGGAAGCAATCATGTTACAGCTGCATTTTATAGCTGCCTTTGAGTGTACAAATACTGTTACAGAAGTATTTGTATTAGTTTGTCTATATTGTAATGGGGCAAAGGTAGATTTGTACATAAGTGGGTTACATAATATAGGTTTGCCTATGTAGGTGATACTATATTTTGTATACACATTTCTGAATATTCACATGCTGCTGTATTTAGATATAGACTATTTGCCAGGAACTGCTTGTTGAAGGTTTGATCCCTGACCTATCAAATTGAAAGAATATTCAGAAGATGTGGCCTAATAGAAAAAAAATGTTATTGGTGACATGACCTTGAAAGTCATATTGGGATATTGGGTCCTTGGATCTATCTATCTATCTATCTATCTATCTATCTATCTATCTTCTATCTCTATCTATCATCTATTATCTATCTTTTTAGTCTCTCTTGCCTTCGATTAATGGGCCAAGGAATGGAATAAACAGTTTTAAAAGAATATATACAAATGGCCAATAGATATTTAAAGAAGAGTTCAATATTCATAGTCATCAGAAAAAAATGCAACTTAAAAGTACTTTGAGATGCCAACTAAACTCAATCATAGTAGCTAACATCAAGAGAGAAACAACAAATGCTTTTGAGGAGTTAAAGAAAGAGGTAGATCTATTCACTATTGTTCAAAGAAAAAAGTAGGATACTCACAATGAAAGTCTATAGAAGTTTTAAAAATCCTACAATAGAACTATCATGTGATTTAGCTATCCCACTCTTGGACATATTATCCAAGGCCCACAGATCTTACCACAAAGATAAATACTTGTGTATCCATGTGTCTTATTACTCTTTTCATAGTAACAAGTAAGTAGAATCACCTTCAATGACTATCATCAGATAATTAGATAATAAAAATGTGGTACACACACAATGAAATTTTCTTCATTCATAAAAACTATGAAAGCATTAAATTTACAAGAAAATGAATAAAATTTGAAGCATTAGATTAAGTGAGAGTAGTCTTGACCCAGAAAGACAAATACTATATTTTTTCCATATGCAAATCCAAGATTCTACCATTAAATATATGTAGCTATGTGGTAGTAAAGATGAGAAAAATCTAGAAAAAAAAGCCATTCAGATGGAAAATAGAAGATTTAAAAGAGGTTATAGAAGCAAATAAAGCATATGAGTTATGCAGGTTTAAGAAGGAATACAGGAGGCAAAGAGCACAGTAGGAAAAGGGAAGGGCAGGGAGGTAGAGAGGAGAAGAAGAAAGGCAGAAAACATTGTATATTGTATCAAAATACCATGCAGAAACCTGTTACTGTCTAAGCTAATGAATATAAAAGGGAACAAAGGAAGGAATGAATGAACGCATGAATGAACACAACTAAAAATAACTCAATAGAAAGCTTCGCTATTACTGTGGGTCATGTAGAAGACAGTTCAGGGATGAATGGCAAGAGCAATGAATGAAGAACTTTCAGATGTTGACAGAGATGAAGTAACAAAATCTGAGAAGACAATGGTGAGCTCTCAGGGATGCCATTACAAGAACAGCACATAGATTATGAAGATAAAGGGAGAAAAAAAGGAGAATTTTAGTCTAAAGGCAGGTGAGATGATGATAAAGATATTTGCAGTTAACCTTTCTTTGATTCCTAGGACACACATGGTGGAAGGAGAAAAGAACAGACTCTTCCACGTTGTTCTCAGATCGCCACATAAATGCAGTAAGTGAATGGATGTAATAAAAATATAACAACATTTTAAACGGTCATTTCCTATGTACAAATTGGCACCATTCTAGACACAGAGAAGGTTCAATATGTGCAAGTCAACAAATACAACATATCACAAAATGAAGTCCAGGAAGGGTGATGTGTAGGAGGAGCTAAGGTGGGAGGAGTACTGAGAGGAAGAAAAGGAGTAAGAAGAGGAGAAGAAGAAGGAGAGGAGAAGCTAGGTGATGAAAGAGAGATAGAGGGGGGAGACAGGGAAGCAGATGTTCATGTATCTCCACCAGTCAAAGATAGTTGATATATCTAGGTTGGGTAGTGGGTTACACCTCTGATTGAACAATAACCAAACTTATAAAGCCTATGATTAACATTTCTTAAAAAAATGTATAAATGCAAAAAGGAAAAGGGGGCATGGGATAGGGGTTTTCTAAGGGGGGGGGGAAATGGGGAAAGGGGATGGTAACTGAAGTGTAAATGAAAGATCTAATAAAAAAAAAATGAAGTCAATGATAGACATCACACAATTGTTTCCATAGACAAAGTAAAGGCTTTTTGACAAGGAAATGATCCCTTCAAGATGAATGCCTTGAAAAACAAACACTGGGAATCAAAAAAAACATATCTCATTTTACATGGTATATTATTAATAAGCATCCTGAAAAAGAATTCAGGAAAAAATCTAACTCATACTCAACTAAAACTGTCTCAGAATAAAGCTAACAGAGCAAGTAGAAGACTCCTACAGTGAAATTTCAAAACACGGAAGAAAGACATTGAATACAAGCTAGAATAGAGAAAGGCTTTCAGTGCTTATATGCTGGAAGCATTAGCATGGTGAAAATAGGTATAATGTCTGCCCTAATTTGCTTTTTATTGTTGGAATAAAACACTGACCAAAAACAATTTGGGAAAGAAAGGGTTTCTTTGGCCTATAGGCTACAGAGTCCACTGTTGTGGAAAGCCCAAGCAGGAACTACTTACTGGCTTGCTTTCAGGATCATGGTCAAACACCTTTCATATCCAGCTTCAGCCTACCTGCCTTCCTTCCCATGGCAAGCTTGGTTCTCTTACATCAGCGATTCAAAAAACACCCAACAAAGATTCCCACCAGCCAGTCTTTTCCAGGCCATTTTTTTCAAGTGAGGCCTCCTCTTCAGAAGTATATCAATTTGAAAAACAAAATTAGCCATGAGAGTATTAAAAGCAACCTACAGATTCAATGTACTATCATTGTTTTTCATGGAAATTATTTTAGTTTTAAATTTTATGTGATGCATCTAAGACAATGGAGAGTTAAAATAATCAGACTATCTTGTTTCAAATTATACTTCAGAGTCATAGTAATAAAATCACCATTGTGCTGACTTAAGAATAGAAATATAGATCAATGTAACAGAATAAAAGATTCAGATAAAAGAACACACAGGGGTAGTTTTCTGATGATACAAAGATACGAAAAATGTACATTGGAGAAAACATAATGTCTGTCTTCAATAATGGTGGTGGGGAATTCAATATATACACATTGAAGAATAAAATGTAATGCACAACTCTCACTGTGTTCAAAACCATTGTGAAATAAATCAACAATAATGTAAAGTCTGAAACTCTAAAATTGATAGAAGATTAAAAACATAAAACACTTCAGCAAAGGAAAGTACATTCAGGGTAAGACTCCATTTGCTTAGTGCCAATATTTGACATATGGGATTCATGAAATGGAAAACCTTCTGCAAGGGAAAGAAAACAAGTGAAGAAAGAAGCTAAAGAAAGGGAGAAAACATTTACTAGCTATATATCTGACAGATGATTAATAATGAACAGATACTTCTTAAAAGATTTTTAAAAATTGCCAACAAACATACATAAAATGCATCAGCAGACACCATATGTTAAGATTTAGTCTTTTGCTATGTATTGTAATGCTAAATACTGGCTCCCAAGGCCTGACTGCCTCATGAATGAGCGAATCTACATGTGCACAAGTGATGCTATATGACCTTCCCCCCCCCCCCCCAGTTATCCCTGCCTGGTAAATAAAGATGCCTACAGTTTATAGATGGGCAGAAGAGAAATAGACAGAGTTTAGGTTACTGGGCTTGAGGTCTGAGGGGAGACTATAAGGAGAGATGGAGAGAAGGAGAGAAGAGAAGATATCACAGGATAAACAAGTCATAAAAACATGGCCATCATGGCTAGCCAATTGGCATTAAGAGCAGCAAGATGAAACATATTGAATTATAACTCAGAATTATTGATAGGGAAGCATATAATAGCATAGAGGGCAGATATCTACCCAGCTTTAGTGCTGATTTTGGCTTATTATAAATATAAAAGGTGAATGTCTTTTATTTGGGAATTGAATGAACAAAGGTGCGATAGAAAGCAATGTAAAGACTTCTCAGAAACATAAATACAGACTTACCAGATGAGCTAGGTATAATTCCCTTGGGCAGCATACCACAGAAAACATGCATATCAATATTTTCTGTGGCTTGATTCATGATAGCTAGATTATGAAACAAGCCTAGGTATCTAATGATAGAGGAATAGAGGAATGTATTGAAATGTGATTACATTTCACATGTGTGTATGTGTGTGTGTATGAATTTTTAACAGTAAATAATCAAGTTATATCATTTGAAGAAAAATGATTACAATTGGGGATAATCACATTGAATGAATTAAGTCAATCTGAGATAGACACCATGTACCCTTTTTCACTTGTGAGTTCTAAACCTTAGAGCAGTGCTTCTCAGGCTATTGATCATGACTCTGTTGGGACCTTTTCACAAGGGTCATTTAGAGCCATCAGAAGACACCGTAATTTTTGTTACAATTCATAACAACATATGCTTGGAGTTTTACTGTAACTATGAGTATCTTAGTTTGGGTTTTATTGTTATAAAGAGACACCGTGACCAAGGTAAATCTTACAAAAGAGAACATTAGAATTGAGCTTGATTTACAGTTTCAGAAGTTTCATTTTTTTATCTTCTTGGTGGGAAACATAGCAACATCCAGGCAAACATGGTGCCCGAGGAGCTGAGTGTTCTACAGCTTGGACCATAGGCAGCAAGAAAACTGGATGTGTTGCACAGTGGGTGTAGCCTGAACATTTAAGATGCCAAAGCCCCACCTCCACAGTGACACACTTCCTCTGAGAAGCCCACACACACTCCAATGGAGGCCATGCCTCCTAATAGTACCACTCCCTATGGATTAAGCATTCAAATACATGAATTTCTAGAAGGCAATACCTATTGAAACCACCATATTCCATTCCCTGGCACCCATAGGCTTATAGCCATAAATTAATGCAAAATGAATTTATTCCAAGTTTCAAAGTCTCTGTAAGTCTATTACAGCCTCAATGGTGTTTAAAAGTCTGAAGTCAAAGTCTCTTTGAAATTCATATGTCATCTCTTATTGTAGTCCCCTATAAAATCAAACTAAACTGGGATTAAAGGCATGCACCACCAGTAAAAAAAAAAAATCAAACTAAAAAAGCAGAGCACATTCTTCCAACATATCATGATACAAGATACACATTAATATTCCAAAACATAGGGAAGGGAACATAGTGAGAAAATGCTGGACCAAAGCAAGACTGAAAACCAGCTACATAAACTCCAAACTGCATCTCCACAACTGATATCAAAATTCTCATCAGATTTCCAAGTCTTTTCAGCTTTGTTGACTGCAACCTACTTTTTTCTCTTGGGCTGTTGCCACTCCCTGGTAACAGCTTTCCTTAGCAGTTATCCCATGGCTCTGGCATTTCTAACCTTTTGAGGTCTCCAAGGCAATCCAGAATTTACCATCACAGCTTCACACAATGGGCTTCCATGAAGGGACATCACTACCACACAGCTGGTCTCAGCAACTTTCTTTAGTTGTGGAGGGAGATTTATTGGTACTAAGTCCAGAATCATGTGGCCAAAGCTGCTAAGGCCTACTGCTTGCTGAGGCTAGAACATAGTCACCTTATTCAATTATATATCTTCACCAGCTTTCTGTTTTTGATAGTTTCCTTCACTAACTAAACATGGTAGTCATGGAACTTGCTCTATAAACCAGGATGGCTTTGAACTCAGAGATCTGCATTCTCCTGCATCCTAAGTGCTGGAATTAAAGGCATGTACCACTGTGCTTGAACCTATGCTTTCTTCAATAGATCTTTGTAAGTATGGCTACTATACCTTAAGATCTATAAAAGGTATTGGAATGACTTACAGGCTACAGTCCAACTAACCCAACAATGGCTAGCTGATATGGAAAGTCTAACACTCTAGTAGTTGCTTAGTCCCATGAGGCTGGGTATTTCAGTATAAGCTGGAATTCTGAAGAAGTAGCTTCAATGCATGTGTTGGCCAAGTGTGTGCAAGCAGGCCAAGAATGAATGAACCCTTTCTTCTTACATTGTCCTTCTGTAGATATCTAGCAGAACGTATGGCCCAGATAAAAGGTATGCATCAAGATCTGGATAAAAGGCATGTGTCATCCGAAATCAAGATTTGGATCAAAAATCTTGTATTTTCCAACCTCAAGATCCAGCTGAAAGGCATGTTGTCTTTTTGGCCTCAAGATTTGGATCTCAGGTGGCCCTCCATTTCTGGATGGTAGTTCATTATAAATATAATGAAGTTGACAACAAAGAATAAATATCATGATAAGGAACTCTAATAAATATTTGCAGCACTAGGAATGTTGAGAACGAGTGTCTTAGATACTCCTAAACTCATATGTAGATGTTATAAAGGTAGCAACAAAATGTTCCAGGCAAACAATGGGGACTAATGGGAGAGGCAAGGAAGTCTCCATTCTTTTGGAAGTTTTAGTGTACAGTGGAAAATATATTCAATGTAATTTACATAAAAGCTCCCAACCTCTGTGATCTGCATTCCTCTTTTTCCCTCTCCCTTGGCACATGGTACTCAGCTAACAAGGTATCTATTACTGGGCCTACATTTGTTATCTAGCTTGACGGCATTTTGTTCTGTGCCATGTGTACAGAATTGATATGAATAGGATCTCTTGGGGTGACCTAAATGGAGCAAAACCGTAGAATGCTAGGTATGTAGGTACAGTAACATACTGAATCATTTAGAATTTTGGTTGATGACAAGGGACTCAGTTCAAATGGGAGAAGACAAGTTTTCAATTTCTAGTACTGGAAAACAATGTTTAGGATATTCATATTTATCTTGAACCAGTTCAATATCTCTAGGATGAGGCCAGATATGCAGGGTCCCAAGGATTAAGGAGAAGTTGAATAAATGGGTAAACAAACTTGCTCACGTGTGGAATTGTTTTTCTTTTAATTCCTTTCAGACTTATTCTAATACAGCTCCCCACTGTTTCCTGTGAAGCGTGCAGTTCAGAATGATAGGAGATGTATTGGTGAGGAGGAAATTAGAAAACACATTGCTAAGTAAAGACACACTTAATCAATATAAATCTTTTAATTGTTTATTCCTTGAAAATAAGCTTGAAACACCACCATCTCTCCAGTGCAAAGAATAAAAGGACTAGCTCTGCCCTGGGCTGTCAGGGAATACTAATCTAATATGTAACTTGCTAAACATGGTAGGCTTATTGCTTCATCCCTAAAATGTCACTTGCAACTTAACATCAGAACTCATTTTGTGGAAGAACTAAAGGGAAAATCAGGGGCAGGAAAGTTTTTCCTACAATTTGTAATCATGAAGCAGAGAGACGGCAAGCAGACTTCCTACAGTTAGAAGCAGTTCCTGGTGCAGCTAAAACGTGGGCACTGGGTGCTGTAATACACTTTCCAGCTATGTTGAATTAGAGTGACATTATCTGCTACTGGAGGCTCTGCCTTCACCAAACGGCTTCATCATCCTTTGTGGTGTGTGGAGAGCCCACGAGGTGCAGCTTCAGCACCACATGCTGCTAATAAAGAACCTACTGAATATTTGGGTCAAGAGCCACCAATGGCACCAGGTCTGTTTGTAGCAGATTTACTTCTGTAATAAATTACTCCTTAAAATGGTAATAAACTTTTACCATCAATCTCCCTGTGCTTTTCTCACAAAAAAATCTGGAGTTATAAATTTTAGGATAATTCAGAAATATTCTGAAAAGAAAGATGTATGTTTTGTCTTGCTGTTGAATTAATGTTTGTTATATAAGAGGAAAATCTGTAGGTGCTTAAAATGCAAAGCAATGATTGTCTATTATTTTTCTTTTAAAGAAAAATTACATATTTATTTTAAGTTGTATGTCAGAGCTTACACATACATGCAAGCTACTATGGTGGGTTAGGCATACTAATATTTATATGAAAAATGCTTATAAATTTTGTAGCCCACGGCAGATATCCAATACATTTTTTGTATAGCTCACATTTGTCCTAATGTACAACCTTTGCCCATGGCAAACACTTATTTATGTATTTATCTCTGAAAACATATTCTTAAAACATTCAAAATAATTATATGAGCTCTTATATAAGAGATACAGCAAGACATGAAGACAGGCTAGAATTCTGTATATGCCTAGTACTTTCATCCTAAACCAACCAGAAGTAAATTCATCAATCTTTGTTTTTTGTAAAAGAACACTATGCCATAAAAATTGAAAGAAAATAACAGTAGTTTTTTTGTTTTTTTTTTTTGAAAAAAGGAGAAAGTTGATAAATTCAAGAATGGAGGGCAGTTAAGTCTTATACACTGATTCTATGCTAAGGCTTCAGGATTAAATGCTTAAAAAGAAATGACTCAAGAAACAAAACAAAACCTTCAACAAAAAATATACCCATAAAGAAAGCTTTAAATGTTTTCGATGACTTGTTTTTTTTTTTAAATCAACCATCTACAAGTAGACCTAGAATTTTAAGGATCGTAACATCATGCTATGACATTTAACAGTTACAGAGCACAAGAGAGTATTGCAGCTGTAAGATAACTCAGATTGGAAACAAGCAAATATTGTCAAGATACAAAAGATACCATAAAATACTCCTGCATTAGATCCAGCTTATGCAGAAACAAAGAGAATTCTGTTGGGTAACAGAAACATGATTAAAAGAGTAAGACATCCATTTCCTTACCAAATCTCACCAGTAGATCAAATGTAAAAATCCTGAACTGTCAATAAAATTAATAGATACCAAACGAGGACATGCAGAAATTTAGTATCCATCCTAAATTAAGAAAAAATTGTGATAAATTGAATTTTATATTATATTATACTCTAGATATCTAATAAAATAACTTTAGTGTACTAGAAAATACATCTACAAGAAAACTAATACAGATTACCACCATCAAATTTTTTTCAGGTCCAAGGAGGAGAATGCTCTTCTATTAAAGAACATTCTCTAAAAAGATCGCATGTAGATCAAAACAAACTTCCGGCAAGAGCTTACAAGCAACAGATGTTCATGGATCCAACTGCACTACGGTGGATACAGGTGCTTGTTTCTTTGTTTTCATCCTAGAAGAGTTTTCACAAAGGAAAAACCTGCAGTAATCATCCCTGCATTTCTGGTTATTTCCTGTTCCTACACAAGGCCTGTACAAGGTAGGAACAAAAAATGAGATGAAATATGAGAAGAATAAAAGCAAATTTACATTTCCTGGTCTTTTTAAATGTTGTACTCTTAATTTTTTGCCAATAATTTAATGGTCGATTATGATGACCCAGGAAAATAAAGACAACAAAGCACAAGCTTATTATATTTGATTATATGAATTTGCTTAATTACAAAATGCAGACATTAGAAATAGGCACTTTTCTATGCAATAGTAATAATTACAGTGACAGCTTAAAAGCCCTAAGTCTTATCTTTGTGTTCTACTATGGTGAACAGCACAGAGTGGTCCATAAACATGCACTTAGTGCTTTAACTCAATTGGAAGGTGATCTGATGACAACTTTAATTCCAATTACCACAAAATGGAACCGTGATTAAGTAGCCGGTGTGCTTACCCACAGTGTAAGGTACATATTCCCCTTTGGTGGTTTACAGAGTGGCACATTGCAGTCATGGAATAAGCCATTGGAAACCCAAGTCTTCTTCACAGGCAGCTAGGACACGTGAAGCTTCTCTCTGTGTTTGTGTTAAGGCTCATTCTTAGTATTTATTCAGGGGTTCTATATTGATCCTGAGTGTTGATCCTGGATTTCTATTATTGTGAAGAAACACTATAACCACAACAACACTTATGAAGAAAAATATTTAATTAAGGTTGGATTGCAGATTCAAAGATTTAGTCCATTATCATCATGGTGGGAAGCATGTTGGAATGCAGGCAGTCATGGTGCTGGAAAAGAAAGGGAAAGTTCTACGTGCAGATTGAGAAGCAACAGGAAAAGAGCATGACACTGGGCATGAGCATCTGAAACCTCAAAGGCAGGCTGTATACCAATAAAGCCAAACCTGTTCCTAATAGTGCCACTCCCTGTGGTCCTACAGGGGCCATTTCCATTCAAGCCACCACATTCCACCTCTGGCTGCCTTACACCCGTAGCCATATCATAATACAAAATGCATAATACAACTTCAAAAGTCCCCATAATCCATCCTAGTATCTTCACAGTTAAAAAGTCCAAAGTTTAAAGTCTCTTAGACCCACACGATCTCTTAACTGTAATCTCCTGCAAAATCAAAGTGAAAAGCAGATCATATACTTTCTTCATATCATAGCACAGGATACAAATTACCATTGCAAAACATAGGGAAGGGAGCATAATGAAGAAATTCTGGACCAAGCAAGATCAAAACCACCAGCTGGACAAACTCCAAACTCTGCATCTCCATGTCTGATGTAAAAGCGGTCCTCAGATCTCCAACTCCTTTCAGCTTTGTTGACTGCAACACACTTCTTTCTCAGGCTGGTTCCACGCCCTGGTAGCAGCTCTCTTTATCAGGTATTCCATGTGTCTGACATCTCCAACATTTTAGAGTCTCAAGGTAACCCAGATTTCACCTTCAGAGCTTCACACAATGGCCTCTCTGGGCCTCCATGCAGGGGCATCTCTGTCATATATATGGCTTCAGCAGCTTTCCATACTCATGAAGGAAGATTCTGCAACCCATTCTTGTATTTTTGACTCTAAAGCCAGAACCATGTTTCCGCAGCTGTCAAGCTCAGTTGCATGCCAGGATTAGAACATGGCCCCTTGTTCAAATACATTTCACCAGCTTTCTGTTTTTCATTGTTTCCTTCACTGCATAAACGTTGCTGGCTTGAAACTCAATTTGTAATCCAGGCTGGGCTCAAACTCAGAGATGTGTCTACTGAGATTAAAGCCCTCCAAGCCTTAAATTTTTGTTTAACTCCTTTCACAAGATGGACACTAGGGTGGGTGTGGTCTTGTCCTGAGGTCACCACTCCTTTTATTCCACTTAGCATCAAGCTTTTCTTTAATTTGTTTATTGATTTGAATATTAGCTCTAATATTCTTTCTGGTGCTCTTTTCCTCCCCAGACTGTACCTTTTCTAGTTTTCCTTGCTTAGCTACTCCTTTTAATTGTAGATCTGCTTAAGCATGGCCTCTAATAACCAAGGAACACAGTCAATACTAGGCTGCCTGGAAATTTTCTCTGACAAAGCTGTTAATCCACAACTCTTCAAATTAACCTGAATGCTTTGGAGGAGCTTTGATGATCCTGAGAATAATTGTTTCGCAGCCATTCAAATAAGAGTCACTTCTTAGGATGATAGAAAACAAAATACAAAAGCTTGGTTCTAGTTGGGGTTTGTTTTGTTTTTACATATTTTTTCATTTAAATCATGCTCTTTTTATTTTTTATTGGATATTCTATTTATTTACATTACAGATGTCATCCTCTTTCCCCCTTTCCCCTCCTTAGAATCCCCTATCCTATCCCCTCTCTTCCTTTATGCTTTTATACCATTTTGATTACATGCATGTAATAAGGTCAATTCTAGGTTGAGGGTCTAGCAATACAATAGATGCAAATGGACAAGGAACAAGCAATACAGTAAACACAAATAGTCAAAGAAAAAGCAAGGCATTAAACCCAGTTAAGTGAACACTCCCATGATCACTGTTTCTAAAGGCTTATCAGGATAACCAAAGTATCTGAGCCTACTTCCCTGTCCTTGCCCAAGGTCATTTTCATGTCTGAAGCCTACTTCCTTGTTCTAGTCTAAAATTTAGAATCCTGACTGAAATTACTTCTTTGTTCTGGCCTAATATTTAGATTACTGCCTGAGATTACTTCTTTGTTGTAGCCTATGATTTAGATTCCTACCTGAAATTACTTCTTTGTTCTAGTCTAATGTCAGATTCCTGCTTGAAACCTACTTCCTTGTCCTTGGCCCATGTCAGCTTCTTGCCAAGCAGCCCCAAAGGCTCTCCACCTCTCCCTCTTCTTTACTTCATTAACAAGACTGAGCTGGTTTTAGGTTGTTCTGACAAGAATGCCTTCCTTACCTGTCATGAAATATGCATTATCAAAGGCAACATACTTCTGTCTTAAGTTGGTAAGGCTCTGTGCAGAATTGTACCCATCCTTGGCTTGCCAGGTGTTAATTTAATAACTTTGTCTGGGGGTCCATTTTCAGGTTCAAGCCATGTATTTTGGCTGCCAACATGTTGATGTTGTTAAAGAAAAGCTTTAACACGATGGGCAGGAATAAAAGTATTCCCTGGACAAGAAGGGCTAGCCTGATCAAGCTATATATGCCATTCCTCAGGTTTGTTCAAAATGGAAATACTGAGCTCAGGCCATGGATAATTTTATTGGGATTATCTGCAGCATCAAAGGTCAACAGAGCAGCATTCTTTAAATTCTTAATCTCATTATGCAAAGTTAACACACCCAAAGAGGTGTTAGGATTATGCCAAATATTCTACAGGTGTCTTTAAACTTTTTTCTAATTATAATGACAATCATTGTGAATTTCAAAAGTAACACTACTCCAATAATATTTGTCATGACATTTGGAATGGCTCCTAACTCCTGAACTCTGAACCTCCTTCAGATAATTTGAATGGGTTACAGAGCATTATTCATTGTTCCAGATACCTATATAAATCCATTTGCATACTCAATACATTAGTAACATTTTTTGCTAGATGGTTAATAAAAATAGTTGTCTTAACTTTTTGTGTCAATGCTATTGCAGAAGCAGTGGTGCTAGCAATTAATGGAATTAAAGCTGTTATACCAGCAATAATCAAGCCAGCTACCCTCTTGCTTGTGCTTAAAGCCTAACTCACTTCTTCCTGCACTTTCAAGCTTTTTTCAGAGAATCAAGGTTTTCTAATACTCAGGGCAGTGAGACAAAAGCTGGTTGATAGACCCCATAACAGACATGCCAGGTTTCAACACACTAACATAATTGGAAATTATACAGTCAATGCAACTTACAAAAAATGCTGTAGAAGAGACAAAACCAATTTTAGCTTGACAACTAAAAGAGCCTTAAAACATGTATTAACCCCTTTTGAAATCCAGATCCTGTCCCAACTTTATCTCTTGCTATCCTAACATCATAGAGAGCTACAGCTAGCTTCCAAATATGTCTCTGACAAAGTCCAGATCCAGTCTTCCAAAAGTAGACTGTTATTTCCCATATTGGATTGATTTCTAGACCGGTACATGATTGAATCCTAATAACTGAGCACTTTTAATAAGAATAGAAGAGACATAGTTTCTTTTTTCCATTCGCTATCCCACAAGGTCTAAAAACTTGAGGCAAGGCAGCTTGTCCTATCTGGGATATAATCAAGCAAATGTGGGTCAGGAACATATGTCCAATACAGCTCTCCAGTCATCTTTGTCAGGGCACTCAGCAAGCTCACAGGTCAGTATCATTCTTTGTCTCAGCAACAGTATGTCTCACCAATCTTTTTAAAGTTCCATGGGCCTCTTCCACAATATGATGTCCTTGAGGATTATACAAAATTCTGTAATAAACTGTTGACGAAAAGTCTCGACTGCTCAACTACAATTGCCAGACCCATTATCTGTTTTTTTTTTAAATTGGGTATTTTATTTATTTACCTTTCAATGTTATTTCCTCTCCCATCCCCCTCCCCAAAACACCTTACCCCATGGCCCCTCCTCCTACTACTATGATGGTGTGCTTTCACCATCCTCCCATTCCTGCCTCCCTGCTCTCGAATTCCCCAACACTAGGAAATCTAAACTTTCAGGCACCAAGGCCATCCACTTCCACTAATGTCAGGCAAGGCCACCCTCAACTACCTATACAGGTGGAGCCATGAGTCTCTCCCTTTGTGTTCTCAGGCTGGAAATTTTAGAATGGCTACTCCAGCTTGTTTCTTAGGACCATTTGCTTGAAAAATTGTTTTCCAGCATTTTACTCTAATGTAGAGTCTGTCTTTGTCACCGAGATGTGTTTCCTGTATGCAGCAAAATGCTGGGTCCTGTTTACATATCCAGTACATTAGCCTATGTCTTTTAATTGGGGAGTTGAGTCCATTGATGTTAAGAGATATTAAGGAACAGTGATTGTTGCTTTCTTTATTTTTGTTATTAGAGGTGGAATTTTCTTTGTGTGTCTCTCTTCTTTTGGATTTGTTGAAAGAGGATTACTTTATTGCTCTTTCTAGGGTATAATTTCCCTCCTTGTATTGGAGCTTTTATCCTTGGTAGTACTGGGTTTGTAGAAAGATATTGTGTAAATTTAGTTTTGTCATGGAATATCTTGGTTTCTTCATCTATGGTAACTGAGAATTTTGCTGGGTAGAGTAGCCTTGGCTGGCATTGTGTTTTCTAAGGGTCTGTATGACATCTGTCTAGCATCTTCTCGCTTTTATAGTCTCTGGTGAGAAGTCTGGTGTAATTCTGATAGGTCTGCCTTTATATGTTACTTGGCCTTTTTCCCTTGCTGCATTTAATATTCTTTCTTTGTTTTGTGCACTTGGTGTTTTGATTATTATGTGACGGGAGGTATTTCTTTTCTGGTCTAGTCTATTTGGCGTTCTGTAGGTTTCTTGTATGTTCATGGGCATCTCGTTCTTTAGGTTAGGGAAGAAGTTTTCTTCTATAATTTTGTTGAAGATATTTATTGGCCCCTTAAGTTGGTAATCTTCACTCTCATCTATACCTATTATCCATCCTTAGGTTTGGCCTTCTCATTGTGTCCTGGATTTCCTGGATGTTTTGTGTTAATAACTTTTTGCATTTTGCATTTTCTTTGACAGTTGTGTCAATAGTTTCTATGGTATCTTCTGCACCTGAGATTCTCTCTTCTATCTCTTGTATTCTGTTGGTGATGCTTGCATCTATGATTCCTGATTTCTTTCCTAGGTTTTCTATCTCCAGGGTAGTCTCCCTTTGTGATTCCTTTATTGTTTCTACTTCCATTTTTATGTCCTGGATGGTTTTGTTCAATTCCTTCACCTGTTTGGTTGTGTTCTCTTGTAATTCTTTAAGGGATATTAGTGTTTCTTCTTTAAGTGTTTTTACCTGTTTACCTGTGTTCTCTTAAAATTCTTTGAAAGTGTTATTTATGTCCTTCTTAAAGTCATCTATCATCATTATTAGAAGTGATTTTAAATCTGAATCTTGCTTTCCTAGTGATACGAGGAATTCAGGACTCTCTAGTGTGGGAGAACTAGGTTCTAATGATATCAAGTAGCCTGGGTTGCTGATACTTATGTTCTTGTCCTTGCCTTTTGCCATCTGGATCTTCTTAGTGCTACCTGCCCTGTCTCTGACTGGAGCCTGTTCTTCCTATTATCTTGTTTGTATCAGAACTGTGTGGGGTGGGTGTTACTACTGGGGTTAGAGCTGGGGCCCAAGATCTGCTCAGTGCTCAGGTGCAGACAGGAAGGAACCAGTGGTCCAGGCCAGGAGTGAATTCCTGGGACCTAGTGGGTCCCAGTTACTCCCTGTTTGGGGTGGGTGTTGCTGTCTCCTTACCTAAGATACTGCCTAGGATAAAGCTTTTGGGAGGCCCACTTCCTCTGGATTTTGTGAGATTGGGGGCAGAGCTGCTGCCTGCCCAGGATCTGCTCAGTGCCTGGGCCCAGACCAAAAGCATAATTTACATATTTTTAAGATTGATTCTAGTTGTTTTGATCATTCATGTTTTATCAAGTTCCTGGGTGAATTTTAGAATGTAAAACTAGTATTTCCCCAATTCTGCTTGTACAGTTATTCACTATACCATATTTAAAGAGTTGACTTGGGAGGTTCTGTACTTGCTGAAGTCACATGTGTGCCATTTTATGTAGGTCAGTACAGGTTTAATTGTCAGTATATTGAGACATTTGTCAGGTACCTGAATCAAGCAATTTCAAAGTAACATAATTCCAAGACATCATCTTATTTCACCATTATCATTACATCAAAGAAAAAAATTGCATTCAGAAAACAACAACAACAAAAATATCCAGAGGATGAACTTTTAAGTAACCTGACTCCTACTCTCCCAACTTATGGTCAGAACATTTTATCCTATGGCATTCAAGTCTCTTTTTTTGATTCCACAAAATAAAGTAAAGTGACTTCGTGGGAGTTCAAGGTGGCTCCTGCCTGCAATGGAGCTCTTCATCTGAAGTACCCGAGGAGATTCTGAACTGCCTTATAAAATCTGACATTTTCTTTACTTTTTGATACAATATTGTTTCATAATTTTTCATCATATTAATACTTTTCCATAATTCAGATCTTGGCACCTTTAGTCTATATTCTAAGGTCCTTAAAATATTATTAAATTGCTAGTCATCAATTTTAATATAATCCACATTTGCTAATGAAAATATGAGGAACTGTATAAATGAAGAAGATGCAACAACACAAGTTGAAATTAATCAGTTTTTCAGGACATTAACATGGAAATGATGTGATAAGTTACCAAAGACCAGCACACTTAACCAATAGATTTTCATTGACTCTTGGGTCTGGAGGCTGGCAGCCTGAGGTAAAGGCAAGGCCAGGCTAGCCAAGTCCTTACTGCATCTTCACAGTTCTTTTCCTCTGTGAATCTTTTCAATCAATTATCTCCTTATACATCTCATTTCCAAATATGAATACATTCTGAGGTAATGGAAATTAAGGTGCCACAATGTGATTTCACATTCGCCCATGACCTCCTATAAGAGAAAGGACTATGTCGCTCAGAAATAAGGTCACTGGGCTACTTTGATTAGAAGTAGAATTCATGATATCTTAAAAATACAGGGTGTTTCCCTTTGCTAAGGCAGTGTTCTGAAGGGCATCTTTCAATTGCTGAAACAGAGAGTTCCATTTGATTCTCCTTTCAAGTGGGCATTCATTTTGTTGATTTGCACCACAAAAGTCACATTCAACCCTCCAATGCTGGGCTCTCCCCCTGCAGTTAAATCATAAACAATAATGGGCAGGTGATTTAGACTAATGTGCTCAGATCCATTGCTATAGCAACATCTATATACTCTGTCTTTTTATTGGCATTGCTTAGTTTAGAAACAAAACTAACAGTGTGTAGTGCTCTTCCAGAAGTCTGAGAGAGGCTATTTGAATGAATTTTTAAAAAAGAGATTTTTCTTCCCTATTGGAGTTGCCAAAGTTTTGTGTTTCTTTTTCAAAAAACTTTAAGTGTGACTGGGATCCTGAAATATCACACAGTAGTCATTTTGCATAAAGAGACATGTGGTATAAGAATTGTGGAGAAGGTGCTCCAGGCATGTTCCCTCCAGCTACTAAGCTCTTTTACTCTTTCTTCTCTTCCCCTGAGTAACTGCTGTGAAAGCAGAGGAGAGTGCTCAGCTGTAGTCATTGTTGAAGAATATTTAAGTCAAAAGTGTGATAGATTTTTCAAGGATGTTTGCGGAGTAAGGAACATGGGTGTACATGACTGCACAGATTGGGCTAACTCAGTTCTCTACCTTTTTTTTTTTAAATTGGATATTTTATTTATATTTCAGATGTGATACCCATTCCCTATAACCCCCCAACCCAGGAAAGCCCTATCCCATCCCCTTCCTCCTGCTTCTATGAGGATGTGCCCCCACCCACCTGCCCACTCTCACCTCCCCACCCTCGAATTCCCCCACACTGGGGTATCCAGCCATCACTGGACCAAGGACCTCCTCTCCCACCTATGCCGGACAAGGCCATCCTACCCTACATATACAGCTGGAAACATGGGTCCCTCCCTATGTGCTCCTAGGCTGGTGGTTTAGACTTTGGGAGCTCGGGTTAGTTGGTATTGTTGCTCTCCCCATGGGGCCACAAACCCTTTCAGTTCTCTACCCTTAGCAAGCCATGGCTCCCCAGTCTATGTAAGAGCTCCATTGGCTAATTTGATTATTGTTTATGTTAACCTAGTAGTCTCTAGCTTCTTGGGTCTCAGGGAAGTCTCCTGTTGCATTTAGTTTTAAAAACATGCTCTGCCTTAACCCGGGCCATCAGCACTGACCTGGCTTGTCTTTCTTACCAGCCTTTGCTCTTGGAGGGGCCGAGTTATCATCCCACTCTGAGATCCTTGAATCCACAGATAAAAGACACACACTGCTCCATTACCTTTAGAACTTGCATCTAGGCATAATTGCTGGGCACAGATACCTCCTGCTTGAAAATGCATGCCCTTATCAATTTATTATGTCAGTCTCTCCCTCCACCCTAAACTTAGTGGTTACATCAACTAACCCCACCACCACCAACAACATCCTTGGCCCCTGCCTGTAGCCTCTGCCCCAAGACCTTACATGACTACTGGTTCTCATTCCAAAACATGGCAGAAATATCCCTTTCTCTTTTCCCATGTTTCTTTTTTTCTCTTGGGATCTGGAAGTCCCACTTGTACCTTCCATTCCGCCACTGGCACCCAGTCTTCTTTATTGACAAGTCAAGAACCAATTGGGTAATAAGACCTTAGTGACAGAACCTCTCTCTAGAGTCTCCACCCCAGGGGGAAAGGGATATGGATACAGGAAAAGAGGACATGCTGATATCACATGCCATTGTTGGTGATTTAAGCATATGTTCTATAACCTTTAGAAAATACTTTGAACCAGAGAAATCAATATAACCTTACTCTTGATAAGAGTTTCTACTGCTCTGGTAACACAAACTACCAGGACCAAAAACAGTTGTTATTGTATACTTCCAAGTTATAGTCCATCACTGAAGGAAGTCAGGGCAGATACTCAAGACAGGAACCTGGAAGCTAGAACTAAAGTAGAGTCCATGAAGGAGTGCTACTTATGGGCTTCCTCAAGGCTTAACCTGCCTTCTTATAGCACCCGGGACCACAAGACCCACGGAGGGCTGAGCTCACGTTAATTATCAAGAAAATGTTCCACAAGTGTGTACCCAGGCTAATCTGGTGACACATTTTCTCATTGGGTTCCCTCCCCTAAAATGACTCTAGCTTGTATCATGTTGCCATGAAATTAATCAGCAGAGCCCTCTGTATGTTCCCATTCTGAAATCTCTTTTTATAAATGTGGTTTAAGAACACAAAATATTGAATTAAATCTGTCTTTTTATTTCTCTGCAATTATCTGAAATATCCTGACTATACACTTCAGTGAGCTTCTTTATGTTTAAAAAAACCATTCTAAACAGAAGCTGTGGAGTTTCATAATGGGTTTTATACTCCCACTTTAGAATATGTTTTGTATATTTATCTACCACCATAAATGGAAAATCTACAACAGAGTCAGAAGTAGAAAAACAGCTTTTTAATCCTCTTTCATACCTCTTGCTTATTGTCTGTATTCAGTCAGTCCTTTCTTATCCCCTAATCTTTAACTTTTCTTGTTTTCTTATCTACTTGTTACACTATATATGTGCAAGGACAGGCTACTTGTTGGGTTCCTCTTGAAACCCATCCTCAATGGAGATATGCATGCATCACTGGTTGTAATATACATATAAGGGATAATATTTTTTTTTCTTCCTGCAATTGTGTGGCCTTGCTTAGTCTTATACATGCTAAGTCCACCCAGTTTTCTGAAACTTTTGCTTGTTAATGGATTCAAGTATGTACTGACTGAGAAGCTAAAAACTATGGACTCTCAGGAAAAATATGAGTAAACAGGAATAAAGAGCAATTTTTATAGCTAATGAGAGCCTTCATATTGTTGAGGGAATTCCTGAGACAGACAATAGAGATAAAATCAAGATGTGATTCACTCAGACCTAACTCAGATGGTATTAGAGCATTAACTGATTGCTTCTGTAAATCATTGCTTTCAAGGACTGTTTTCTATCATTGTTGGTGTATTTTTGTCTACTGGCCTCCAATTGTAATTCCTCCTAATCTGATTACCATAGCTTACCAAGTTTTACTTTTTGACCATGTTTACTGAACAATGGAAGCAGAGGGGGTAGCCAAGGTGTCATGCAGGGCAGGCTATTTGTTGGGTTCCTCTTGACTCCTGTCCCCAATGGATTTATCCCAGTGTCCAACACCAGCAGGCACTCAGAACACACCATCTGACCAGGGTAGAAAAACAGGTCACACACATTTATCATAGTCTCTGAAAACCTAGAGAGAAAACAGAAACTAAGGAACAGATAACCCCCCTCCAACAAAGACAAATCCAGAAATCAACACCAAGACCTATAATAATCTACCCAGAAGCCTACACACTATCACAAAATTTGATCAGTAAGAGCCAGGGCAACTTGTCTCTAACAGAGTTCAAATATCCTACCACAGCGGACCTTGACTAATCCAAAACAGCTGAAGCACAAGAAAAAGACCTCAAAGCAAACAATATGAAGATAACACAGGCCTTCAAGGAATAAATGAATAATCCCTTAAAGAAATGCAGGAAAACGTAAACAAGCAAGCAGAGGAAATGAATAAGACTCTTAAAGAAACACAGAAAATACAAACAGTGGAAGTAAGGGAATAAAACTCTTCAAGACCTGAAGATAAAAATAGTCAATGAAGAAAACAAACTTAGAAAATTTTGGAAATGAAAAAATTAAGGAATTCAAACAGGAACCACAGAGTCAAGATTCACTAACAGAACAAAAAATATGGAAGAGAGAATCTCAGGAGTTGAAGATGTGATAGAAGAATTGGATACCCCACTCAAAGAAAATATTCAATCTAAAAGACTCCTAAAATAAAACATCCAAGAAATCTGGAATATTATGAAAGATCAAATCTAAAAACAGTAGGAATAGAATAAAAATAAGAATCCCAGCTCAAAGTCTGAGAAAATGATTTTAACAAAATCATAAAATAAAAATTTTCTAATCTAAAGCTGGAGATGCCTATAAGTGTATAAGAGGCATACATAACACCAAATAAATTGAACCAGAAAAATAAAGTTCCCTCTATCACATAATAAACACTAAATACACAGAACAAAGGAGGAATATTAAAAGCTGCAAGGGAAAACGACAAAATAACATATAAAAACAGACTTATTATAATTACACCTGACTTGTAATAGACACAACAGGGACTGTCAATGTCAGAAAAGCCTACACAAATGTGCTGCAAACTCTAAAAAACCACAGATGCCTGCCCATAGAATTATACCCAACAAAATTTTCAGTCACCGTAGATAGAGAAGGTAAGATATCTGATGGTAAAGCCATATTTAAATAATATCTACGTACACTTACAGAAGGTGCTAGAAGAAAAACTCCAATTTAATGAGGTTAACTACACCCAAGAAATCCCAGAAATACTCTCAGAGAAGAAATCTCTCTCCTCTCTTTCCATCTCTCCCTCTCCCCCTCTTTCTCTCATACATACAACACACATACACACACCTCACACTACCCCCACCAACAAGAACAATAACACTAATAACATCAAAAAGAAGAAAATAGCAAAAATCATTTACATCTTTCAATACCAATGATTTCACTTCCCCAATAAAATAACACTAAGAGAACAGATGCTAAAATATAACTCATCCTTCTGCTGCATCCAAAAATACACTTCAACATCAAGGATAGATACTACATCCAGGTTAAAATGTTGAAAAAAGATACTCTAAGCAAACAGACCTAAGAAGCAGGATGGTGTAGCTATTCTAATGTCTAACAAAATCAACTCCAAACTAGAACTAATCCAAAGAAGAAAGGACACTACGTACTCATCAAAGGAAAAATCCATCATGATGACATTTCACTTCTTAATATCTATGTTCCCAAACACAAGGGCATCCAAGTTTGAAAAAAAAAATCACAACTATAGCTTAAATCACATTGACCCTCACACACTTATAACAGGAGACTTCAATACCCCACTCTTACCAGTAAACAGATCATCCATGAAATATTGGAGCTAACAGAAATTATGAACCAAATGAACCAACTAGATATTTACAGATCATTTTACTTAAACACAAAAAAATACCTTCTCCTCTGTACCTCATAAAACTTTCTCCAAAATTGATCATATTCTCAGACACAAAGCAAATTTCGACAGACTCAAGAAAATTATAAACCTCCCTGAATCTTATCAGACCATCTTGAATAAATTTAAATAACAACAACAGAAAAAAAATCATACAAACTCATAAAAACTGATCTACTCTCTACTGAATGAAAAATGGGTCAACACAGAAATAGAGAAAGAAATTAAAGACTTCTAAAATTTAATCAAAATGAACTCACAGCATGCTGAAACTTATTGGGACACAACACACATGGTTTTAAGAGGCAAGATCATAGCAATAAGTGCCTACATTAAAACAAACAAAACAAAACCCCCAAAACTGGAGAAATCTCATACTACTAACTTAACAGCACACCTGAGAGCTTTAGAACTAAAGGAAACTACATCCAAGAGGAATAGAAAATAATCAAAACTCAGGGCTGAAATCAATAAAATAGAAACAAAGAAAATAATACAAAGAATCAATGAAACAAAGGGCTGATTTTTTTTGAGAAAATGAGCAAAGTAGAAAAAATAATCAAACTAAGTAAAAGATAAAGAAGATCCAAATTAAAAAAAAAAAAAAACCAAAACAGAAATGAAAAAAATGGATATAACAACAAACACAAAGAAAATCCAGAGAAACACAAGAACATCCTTTAAAAGAATGTATTCCACAAACTTGAAAAGTCTAAAAGACATGAGTAATTTTCTTGATATGTACCACTTACCAAAGTTAAATCAAAATCAGATAAACAATTTAAGTAGACCTATAACCCACAGTGAAATAGAAACAGCCATTAAAAGCCATCCCCCAAAAGCCCAGGGCCAGATGATATTAGCACAGAATTCTACCAAAATTTCAAAGAAGAGTTAACTTCAATAGTCCTTGAATTATTTCACAAAATAGAAACAGAAGAAAAATTGCAAAATTCATATTATCAGGCTACATTTACCTTGATACATAATCCAAATACAGATTCAACAAAGAAATATAATTGCAGAGCATTTTTTATGAATATAGATGAAAAATACTCATTAAAATATTTGGCAACCAAATCCAAAAGACCATCTACCTTGATCAACCATGCTTCATCACATAGATGCAGATGCAGGGATGGTTCAGCATATGAACCACAATAAATGTAATAATCCACCATGAAAACAAACTGAGAGAAAAAACCCTACATGATCATCTCATTGGATACAGAAAATGACTTTGACAAAATCTAACACCTCCTCATGATAAAAAGTACTGGAGAGATTATACATACAAGGGACATAGCAAGACATAATAAAGACAATTTACAGTATACCTATAGTCAACATTAAATTAAATGAAGAAAAAAAAAAACTCAAAACAATTCCAGTAAAATCAGGAGCAAGGTTGCTCTCTGTCTAGTCAATATATCTAGTCAACATAATACTTGAAGTCTTAGCTATAGCATCAAGGCAACTGAAGGAAATCAAAACAGCATACATTAGATAGGAAGAAGTTAAAATATTATTATTTGAAGATATTATCTGTACATAAAAAATTGTACCATGGTTGATAAACCCTTTCAGAAAAGTAGCTAGACACAAAATTAACTCACAAAAAATCACTATCTCTTCTATATAAAAAAAGACACTGAGAAAGAAATCAGGAAAATCACAGCATCAAATAAAATTTTAATAAAGAAAAAAAAAGCCAAAAATAGAAGCAAAAGACTTGTGTGATAAAATCAAGTCTTTGAAGAAAGAAATTGAATAAGATATCAGAAGATTGAACGATCTCTCATCATCACAGATCAGTATGATTAACATACTAAAAATGGCCACTCTATCCAAAGCAATCTACAGATTCAAGGCATTCCCCATCAAGCTTCTAACACAATTTCTCAAAGACGTTAAAGGGACAATTATCAACTTTATATGGAAACAAACAAACAAACAAATCAGTATAGCTAAAACAACCCTGAACAATAAAAGATCTACTAACAGTCTCATCACTGCTAACCTCAAGTTATATTAGAGAACTTTAGTAATAACAATATAGTAATAACATAATAATATAGTAAAAAGCAAGAATACTAATAATCAATATAGTAATAACAACTGGTATTTGCATAATACAGACATGCTAATCAATGGAATTGAATTGAAGACCTGTACATTAATCCACACACATATGGTGGACACTTGATTTTTTATAAAGAAAGAAATACATACTGGAAAACAGACAGCATCTTCAACAAATAGTGCTGGTCTAACTGCATGTAGAAAAATGAAAATATATTTATACTTATCACCCTGTACTAAACTCAAGTCCAAGTTGATCAAAGAGCTCAACACAAAACCAGATACTGAATGGAACAGAGTTGGAAATCAGGAAAAGCCTTAAATGTACTGGCACAGGAAAGAACTATCTGAATTGGACTTCAATAGTGCAGGCACTAAGATAATTAACAAATGGGATCTCATGAAACTGAAAAGCTTCTGTAAATTAAAAGGTACCATTAATCAGAAAAAGAAACAGCCTACAGAATGACAAAGTGTTTTAATAACTCCATATCTGATAGAGGACTAATATTCAAAGTACATTAAAAGTTTTAAGAGACTATATACCAAATCCCACAAATAATCCAGTTTAAAAGTAAGGTGCAGATCTAACCACAAAAATCTCAATAGAGGAAACTCAAATACCTGAGAAATGCTTAAAAAAAAACTTCAACATCTTTAACCATCATGAAAGTATAAATCAAAGCTACATTGAGATTCTATCTTACACTTGTCAGATGGTTAAAATCAAAATCACAAATGACAGCTCATGCTGGCAAGGATGTGGAGCAAGTAGAACAGTCTACAATTGATGATGGAAGTGGAAAATTTTACAGCCGCCAAAAACAGGATGGCATTTCCTCAGAAAGTTGGGAATTAATCAATCTCAAGATCCAGCTCTATATCCAGCATATACCCAAAGGACAATCCATCTTACCTCTAGGACACATGCCCAACCATGTCCATTGTAGCAGTCTTCATAATAACTAGAGACTAGAAACAACATAGATGTCCCACAATCAAAGAATGGATAAATAAGATGTGCTACATTTACACAATGGAATATTACTCAACTGTTAAAAAATGATGTCATGAAATTTACAGGCAAGTAGTTGGAACTAGAAAAGAAAATCCTCCTGAGTGAAGTAACCCACATCCAGAAAGATAAAGATTCCATGTATTTACTTAGATGTGGATATTAGCCATTAAGGATGTGATAACCAAGTTACAGTCTGTAGACCCAAAAAAGTTAGGTATAGAAGCATCGAGAGTGAACATATGGATCTCTCTGGGACAGAGAAATAGAATAGATTTTCTGGTAAATGGGGAGGTGGATGGGGAAGAGAAAGGGCAGAGCAGCTGGGGAAGAGAAGGGATGATGAGAAAGGGGAAGAGTGTTCAAGGAGACACATCTGAAATTGAGAGTCATTTAAGGCATATGGAAACCGAGTGCACTGAAAACTCCTTAAGTATATGAAGGTGATCCTAATGAAGTCTCCTAATAATGCGGGGTATGGAGTCTCTACCGGCCATCTCTCCACACACAAAGAAGCTTTCAGTAGCAGGACTGGGTTGTATCCAATTGAGTTGTTAGCCAAGGGAATTACATGAAAATTCCCAAACAACCCATGCTGTTTCCCATCTGCTCTCTGCAACCTGACCTAGGGCACTGTTCTCGAGGACAACACTCACAAAATTTAGTGAACATGGGAAAGTCCACCTGCTGCCTACATAGAGCCTTTACCCCTAAGTCTTAATTTCTTTGGTGTGGGAAGTTACTCGACAGGCTACCAAAAGAAAAAATGTTAACACCAATCCAGAAACAAGACATTTGACCTAAAATTTGTCGTGTTTGCAAGATATGCCAGAGTAATGGTGGCACAGAACTTGTTGGGGTTAGATGATCAATGTCAGATTTAAGTCCAATGCCATGAGATGGAACTCAGACACAACACTACTTGAGTGACCAAGTTCTAGAGGCAAGGTGGACTAGAGACCTAGGGTAAAGCCAAACAGTACTAATACATTACATATACATACACATATACATATATTATAATTAATTAGATCTGTATCAATTCCTCTATATCAAATTCCTCCCATCAGAGCTCAGGGAACCCCATGGAAGAGGAAGCAGAAAGAATGTAAGTGCCAGTGGAAATGGAGCACACTAGGAGAACCAGGCCCGCTAAATCAACTAAGCAAGGTGCATATGAGCTCACAGAGACTGAAGCAGCAAGCACAGGACCTAAACTCATCTATACCAGGTCTTGTGTGTGTGTGTGTGTGTGTGTGTGTGTGTGTGTGTGTGTGTGTGTGTGTGAAATAGCTTTTAGCTTACTATTTTTAAAGAATTCTGAGTGTGAGGACAAGTGGGTCTATGAGTCTTATACCAGCTCTCAGGATTCTTTACCTTTTGATGAATTGCCTCAGCCAACTCTGATATGATGGATTTTGCTTTATGTTATTGTTTTGTCATATTTATTTGTTATTTCTTGGAAGTCTGTTCTTGTCTAATGGGATACAGAAAGAGAAGAGATCCAAATGACTAAGGGAAGTGGGGAAAAACTGGGAGGAGCAGATGGAGGGGAAACTACTACAATCAGAGTATACTGTATGAGAAAAGAAATTATTTTCAATAAAAGAAAAAACATGAAAGAAAACAAACACATAGAGAGATGCAGAAGCCAAAATGAGTCCTGATAATGGGATATAGTTATTTACAGGCCTATAAATTTTACAAAAAAAATTCTTGCAAGATATACCTAATAGCTGTAAACAAGGAAAAGGTACAATCCTGCTGAAAGCTGTCTTCTCAGAAAGGACCCAAGGTACTGGGTGGGAGCACGACTTGTTCCAGAGGTGTGTGTGTGCAGTAAAGAGAGGGAAGCATGCCCCATGGGACAGCGAAGCCAAATGGAACTCAGTAGGAGCATTGGAGAAAAATAAGACCTGTGTGCTTGCTCTAATCTTCTTTCTACAGGGGAATATACAATAATCCACATAAGCAACCAGTTCTCATCAGTAGAGTTGGCTATGTGATTCTTTTTATTTTCGGTTCCATTTCTTTTCCTTTTTATTTATTTATTTATTTATTTATTTATTTATTTATTCACTCACTTTACATCCTGATTACACCCTCCCTCCTCCCAGTCCCAGTCCCGCCTTACATGTCCCCCCTCCCATCTTTTATTTTGTGGTTGCTTATAGCTTGACATTTCCTGGATCCTCTCCTATAACTCATTTATTTTGGAAACTCTGATTGACATCCGTGTTTGTGATCATTTAATGTTTCCTTTTTGTTTTCATAGAAGCAACTAAGGGCACCACAGTTGGAGCGGAGCCTTCACATCATCTTTTATATTTACTTATAGGATACATGTTTCTCTTTATCAATTCAGCATGTGCAGCTTTAAAGGTGATGGTTCTAAATATAGAACTATCCTTTGTTTGCTCTTCTCTAGGGTAAAGAACTATCCCTTGTTTACTTCCTTCTAGGTTAAAGAGTGACGTTAATGAGATACTGACATTCATTAGGCCAGATTTATTAGAGGTCTGATATGTGATATTAAGTAGATAAAGATGATTTTTTGATAACCTCCATTCTACTTGTGCCTTAGATTTTAAGACAAACTGTAGTCATCAGCATGAACCAAGGATTATGAGAGTATTGAGCCTGTCTACACTCATGGGTCTGTAACTCCAAGCCTGTGTCAAATTCTGTGTTTGGCTTAGGTTTTAAAGAAAATGTAGGGAAGTTCTTTGATGTTCCTGTGCCCTGTCCTTTCGGTATTACCCAGCAAACACCACATGTGGAAGTTATTGAGGCCTGTGTGTGATAATGCTTTAATATACATTTGGGTACTCTGCTGGAAGGTAATGCAGTTTTGTTCACTAGAACACAATGACATCCAAGACTCTAGCCACGGTGCCTGCACTCAAAAAGTTAAAATGCTCCCATTGATATCAGCAATTAAAGTTCTGTGACTTGAATGATGGACTTCCAACATGAGTGGCACATTCTTAAAAGGAATGGCCTTTAAGAGAGTCCAAGGCCATCACAAATCATGAGTACAACTAGCTTGAGGATATAGGGAGCTCTCTTTCTTGCTCCTAAGTTTCTTCTCTATGAGGATAACAGGTTTATTCCCTATAGAGGAGACAAAAAGCCTCGGTCCTTGAAGCCCAAAGAAGCACTCATTAGAGAGCCATGCTGATGAGACCTGGATCTTTGACATCCCAACAAGAAGAACCATAAGAAATACATTGCTGTTCTTTATTAATTATCCTGTCTGTAGTATCCCATTGCAGCATCACAAACTAAGACAAGGAAGATTGGCCTTAGTTTCTTGCTCATTAAAATTACAGGTGAAGAATGTTCGTTCAAATATGAAAGAAGATTTCTTTAATAACATCATGTGGAAACCATCATAAAATCTGCTACTCACTGAGAGACAGTCAATGTTTTATTAATATAACTGGACAGAGATGCTGGCATGTTTATTTATTATTTATACGGTATATCCAAATATATCTGAATCTCTAAGGCTTTGGATGTGCCTGATGGTATTTGGTTGTCAGAGAAATAAATGGTATCTTTAAAAATGCCAGCATTAACATGCAAGAAAACGGCCTTCAAATAAAATCCTAGTTTCTTCCTTTGGACCTTTAGGTACATTTTAAAGCCACATAATCCTTGTAGGACATAGTCTCTTGACACTATACATGGCTAAGATTGGAGAATGTACCTCTCTTTAACCTGAGTAAAATGTAAAATCTCCAGATGGAAAGAATGAACCAAGAAAAGGCACTGAATGCTAAGAACATGTACCTCACTGAGTTTTCCAGAATATTAACGTTAAATGTTCTCTAGTGATGTACACATCTGAAATACTTCATAGTACAGGAATTTTACCTACATTCCCTTGAAGAATAACTGGGTTTTGTGAAAAGGACTGGGAAAATGGTAGGAATGAAAGCAGTACTCTAGAAGGAACTGTTCCATATGCCTTCCAGAAGCAGTTATGGCACAATGCATCATACACCAGAGTCACCAGGTCTTACAGAAATAACACAGAAACATTCTGTGTGGAGACAAATGGTCCTCATCCAGGAATGTAGGATGATGGGAGCTGTCACCTATGATTTGCCACTCTTGATGGTTAAAGTAAAGAATTATAGGAGAAAATGAACCCAGAGAAGAAATAACCATGAATAAAAATGCCAGAAACTTGAATGTCTGAGCTGAGAGAGGTGTTCTTTATGTAGCTAGGAATCTTCCCTGTTAAGATACCATTAGGTTATTGAGTGAACCCTGTCTACTCCTAAATGAAATCACCTTGTTTGACAACTATTCTGCATGTGAAATATTCAGTGATGGACAAGGCATTTTTTTTTTTTAAACTTTTGGGGACTGAGAGTCCAGAGGGAGTGGTTGATGTGCAAAAGCAATTTGACAAGTGCTTACTATGCTTTCTATCTTCCCATATTCACATGCCCATAAGTATTCATTTGCCACTCTGTCTCCTCAAGTGTATCAGCGGAAGCTCATTCCTGGTTATCACCTCCCACGCTAGCTGCCAAGAGGACCAAACTAAATATCCAAACACTGACAGCCAAGTGGCCTCTCTTTGGACATGGACACTGGAATATAAGAATATGCATGCCAGACAGCCATGCCAGGAGTAGAGGCAACCAACATATGGGCACCAGAAAGAGCATAAGTGTCCAAAAGTGTGACCCAACTGTTAATGGAATGAACTTGCCTGTGAATGTCTACATATCAACTTGATTTTTGGCCCAATAGTGTTATATCTGTGCCCATGTGAGTTGAACATTTGAATCAGTATAATTAGAAAGCATATTATATCGTCTAATGCAGGTAACCCTTGTAGTCATTTGAAGAATTTTATGGAACAAAAGATAGACTAAAAGTAAGAACCTACCAGGCTTACAAAATGATCCTCTGCTTGAGTGCTCGGGGTTAGGTATCAGACTCCTGCCCACAGAACTAGAACCCACAAGCTCAGCTCATTTGCTCCTTGGGCCATGGTTAAGGAGTTAATTGCTTCACCACTAACAGTTTTTGTTTAAGTGAACGTGACAGCAGGAGTGCTCACAATGACAAGAACTTAAAGAACATATCATTAGGCTGTGATGGTCAATCTCTGCTGACAAAATGACAGGATTTAGAATTACCATAGAAGTAAATCTCTAGGCATTCTAGTAAGGGATTATCAAAATTGGTTTAACTGAGATAACAATCCTAACCTCAACTGTGGTTGCTACCATTCCACACACTAAGAATAAATAAAATGAATAAAATAAAAACCAAGACTGAATAAAAATGTGGAAAATGAACTGAAACTAGTATTTATTTCTCTCTGCTTCCTGACTGTAAATGTAATGTCACCAAGCTCTGATACTCGGCCTTCCCTGACACAATGCAGAGTACCCCCCAACCATGAGCCAGAATAAACCCTCCCTTATGTAAGTTGCTTTGGACAGATAATTTAATGCCACAAAAGAAAACCTATTAATATAAGCACTAATTGTAACAATGTTTAACATTTGCAAATTGCACAAGGAGACATAGATTCTCCCTAATCAGTCTCAGTACATAACCACATAGTCCCAAGTAAAAATTTCAATAAAGTTTAGGGAACTCACAGGACAGAATTGAAGCTGAGTTTGTATGTGCATTCAAAACAACCCTACTAAAATTTCCAATGGGCTGGGTTTTTGTTGTTGGTGGTGCTTATAGTGGTTTTATTCTGTTCTGTTTTCTTTGGTAGTATCAACACAAATACATGGCTCTTTCTTCAAAGGAAAATAAGAGAGAGTTTATTCGGAAGACAAATATGAGTGACCATGACCTGGAAACAGAGATGTGGGTCACTCCAAATTCCAATGTGGAAGCAGCTATTTTATGTTTATATGATAACATAGCAAAACAAGTCACAAATCAAGACTTTTTCTGTAGACCACAGTAGAAACACTAAGTAGGTGACTATAACAAAGCAGAAGCATCTAAACCATAGGTCTCAGATGCTGTCTAATGAGAGTCTTAAGGTTTTGGTTGGTGGAAACTAGGGTTTTATTAAGTTAATACATCTGAAAATAGTTTTATCTGTTAATTATACAATATTAGGCACAACGCGGACAAAGAATGGCTGTTTACAGGGCTAATGATAGACAAGCTAAATTGTAATTAGGCTCAAATTCTATTAAATTTGAACTTCCCTAAAGTCACAATCATCCTTAGTCTTGCAGAAGGTTTCATCTTGAAAGTATAGTTTCTGTCTGGGAACCTTCATACACAATAGCTTAACAAAGCCACACTATGGTTCATGCAGAAGACAAGAAAACAAACACAGTAAACAGACAAATAACACTGATCAAAGACTACACCTATCAGGTAGAAAACTATACTACAAAACACTTATAAATAACACTTAATAGTAGTAGTTAATTAATGAACAGACAGACTAATGTGACAGACCAGACCAGGAGTCAGAATAAACAAAATATAAGGCTCACAGGCAAAAAATCTGGTCTACAACTTGCTTTTGTAATTTGTTTTCTGGTACACATTCTCTACTTTCTGGTGTACACTATCTGTCTCTGTCATAAGAGGAGAGTGGAACTTTTTGCATCCTAGGCTACATGACTTCTAAAGTCCTGACTATTATAGTATATTCCTCTGAACTTAAAAATGGGTAGCTGTGTAAGAATCTCAACTACATTGGGAAATCTATGCAAGAAAGATGGTATAGCAAATGACTCCAGTAACAAAAGCTTTCTGAAAAACGGCATCAAACAAAGAGCCAGTGATTGAAAAAGAAACAATTAGATTTACAGAATTAAATTAAGAAAGGAACATCTTATTTAGTTTTAAAAATGTTTTCTAACAACAAAGAAAAAATTAACTTTGAGTACATTAAAACAAAAAAGCAAAATTAAATATAAAATAAAATACCCAACAAGCAAATCCAAAAGACTAAAATAGACATTCAGATTGCTTACATGGGAAGCAAAGAGCCTAATATTTTCCTCTCTCTCTCTCTCTCTCTCTCTCTCTCTCTCTCTCTCTCTCTCTCTCCCTCCCTCCCTCCCTCTCTCTCTCTCTCTCTCTCTCTCTCTCTCTCTCTCTCTCTCTCTCTCTCTCTGAAGGAGTTTCTACTTTTTAAATGTTAGAATAAAATTTTGCATTCCATATCACATATTATGGGGTAAAGTACCTGGTTAATAAAAGTATTGAAAAATATAAAGTTTAGAAGTCTACAACAATGTAAATAAATAGGCAAAAGACAAGACTAGACTGTGCAAAACTGTGCCCAACAACATTGTAAACTTTTCGGGTTTGTTTTGTTAAGATTTAAACCTTTGCTGTTCTGTGACCTGCACTGCTGTTGAAGTGTTCAATGTAACTGCATTTGAAAAACAACCTCATGGGGAGGCAAACAAAGTGATTTTTTTCATAGTTGAGTAGTGTGTAGTCCGAAAAGTGCCTAAAAGAGAAAAATAACCCATTTCCCATATCCTACCTCCTGCACAAGAGGTCAGTGTACAACCAGGGATGGCTGTGTGGCTATTGCTTATAAACCTTGGTCTTTGACTTCTCAAGGCTCAGGAATTGTGAAAAAGTGAGTTTCTGTTGTCTTAGCCACCCACAGAGAGATGGAAGGTTTATTTTTATAGCAGAATCCCAAATGTCAAATGGTAAATTAAAAGAATTCTGAGGTTGAAAAGTGATCATTTTTCAACTACTGGGTTGTAGCTTTAGTCAATAAAGAACTATTCCTAGACATAAATCTAGAAAAATTTAGTTTAGTGAGAAGTAGAATATTTTCATGGTATAAAATAATGTTATAAGTTGCTTGCTGTTTGGAAGAGAATTGCAGAGAAGAGAAAACAGAAAATTCACTAAACTGATGATTAAAATTAAACTCATCCACAAGGGATAAATGACCATTTGTGCTTCTGAGTCTGAGACATACATGTGATGTTCTAGCCAAGAAAAGATATCTGAGTATAACCATGAGAACACAGAAAGAGTTCAGAAGTATAAGAGTACTGTTTGGAAGAAGAGAGCAAAGTGCAAGCTTCTGTTAATGTCACAAATGACAGGGAAGGTCTATGTTGTTATGCAAGTCTGAAGATTGTTCGTTGCACTGACAAATGCAAAACTGGCCAGAGAGTAGCTCCATCTAGGAGGATAAAATTCTAGAAACAGTGGTATCAGGGCCATTGTTACTGAAGGAATATAAATCATAAATTAAGTCAAAACATTGTGATGTCTGTGTTAAACTTGCTAAAGACAATAAGTGTGTTGTATTTATTATGTAAAATAGTATCCTTATTCTCAGTAAATATCCCTGAAAGATGTAGAAGTAAAATGCTATGGCTATTTTTATGTTCTTTTCTATATGTTGATGGTTGCAATATTAATGTAACAAGCAGTTTTTTTCTTCAAATAGAACATGACTTTGAAATGAATGGGAAACCTACTGCAATATCAGCATTTTAGAGGCTGCTTTCTTTTGCCCTAACTGCAATCAAAAGTATATTAGGGTGTAATGTATCAGCGACCACCACTCTAGTAGAGGGGTTATCATAGAAAGACACAGATCATCTGAGCAAAAAATGATAATTCCCTACAAAAAGAGTACCAATCTGTATGCCCACTTAAATTTTGGTCAATTGGTATTTTGGTGGTGTCGGGGATGGGATGATTTTTTTTTTTACTTTATATTTTTAAATTCATTTTACACCCCTAGCACTGCCCCCTCCTGTCTCTCTTCCCAGTCATACCCCATTCTCCCTTCCTCTTCTCCTTAGAAAAGGAGAACCCCCTCTTGACTAACATCCCACCACAGCACATCTAGTCCAAGCAGGACTAGCCACCTTCTCTCCCCATTGAGGCCCAACCAGGCAATCCAAGTAGAGATAAGGGGATCAAACAGCAGAGGATAGAGACATAGACAGCTTCCTTTCCACATATTAGGGGACCCACATGAAGACAAAGCTAAAAATTTGCTACAAATGTATAGGGTGTCTATATCCAGCTGTTGCATGCTCCCTGGTTGGTAGTCCAGGCTCTGTGAGCCCCCTCTGGTCCCAGGTTAGTAGACTCTGTGGGTCTTCTTATGATGTTCTTGACCCCACTGGCTTGTTCATGTCTATTGCTCACTCTTCCACAAGACTCTTTCTGTTCCACCTGATGTTTTGATGTGGGTCTCTGCATCTGCCTTCATCTACAGCCGAATGAAGCTGCTCAGAATACAGTTATACTAGGTTGCTGTCTGCAAGCATAGCAGAATATCATTAATAGTGTCAGGGGTTGACTCTCCCACGTGAAATAAATCTCAACTTGGGGCAGTCATTGGTTGACTATTCCCTCAGTCTCTGCTACAATTTTATCCCTGCACATTTTGTAGGCAAGACACATTTGGATTAAAGGTTTTGTGGGCAGATTGATGTCCCCCTTCCCTTCTCTGGAAATCATGCCTGGCCACAGGAAGTGACTACTTCAGTCTCTATATCCTCCTCTGGTAGGTATATCAGCTAGGTTTGTCCCCATAGATTCCCAATATCCTCTCCCTTCCCAGATGTCCAGCTAGTCACCAGAGATGTCCCCCTCAAATTTCCATTCTAATTCCCAATCCTCTCCCATCCCCCCTCCCACAGCTGATTGCCATCCTCATTCCTATCTTTACCTCCTCTCCTACCCAGTTCCCTCCCTCCATCCACCTCGATGATGACTTAGTTTCCCTTTCTGAGTGAGATTCATGCATCCTTCCTTGGTACCTCCTTATTACCCAGTTTCTTTGGGTCTGTGGATTGTAGCATGGTTGTCCTGTACTTTATGGCTAATGTTCCACTTATAAATGACTCAGAATGACATTCTCAAATTCTATCCATTTGAGGGCAAAATCCATGATGAGCAGACTTTTTAAGTGTTGCAAGTTTCTTTGGTATAACAGGGAAGAAAAGTAGTATAGGGAGGGGTGGGTCTCTGAAGAAGAAGAAAAAAGTTTTTGAATAAATAGAAAAAATACAAAACATAAAAATGTAAAAGATGAGATCAGGCACATTCACAGTGGAATGGCCAAACATAAATAAAGAAAATATCCAATAAAAAAGTAAAGAAAAAATATAAAATAGTATTTTTTAAATATGAACACAAGACAGCATATTTATAACCTTAACATGAGCAAAAGTTCCCAAGAGACAGCAGGCACGAATCATGAAGAAACCATTTGGTTAACTAGGCTGTGTCAAAATTTTCAAATCCATCGCAGAACACTATCTAGAACAAAAATGGCAGCTTTGTGGTAATCTATCTCATAAAACTTCTTTGCTGAATATATAAAACAGTCTCACATCTGAATTACCTATACACAGTCCTGGCCTCAGTGTTCTGGGTGGGAGTAGAGCTGCAAAGCACCTTAGAGGCATCAGGGAAAATCACACACTCCTCATCCTTATGCTCATCCCTCATCCCATTGGAAGGTAGAAGACAGGAAGACAGAATGTCACAGGGCAGGAAAGAGGGGACAGAGAAGGAAAGCACAGAAGCCTGGGATTTAGCTGCAATTAGAAAGATTGGAATCAAAGTAAATCTAAAAATATTACAGTTGAATCAATGTAGATGAGGAATTTCAAAATGATTTAAATGTTCAGAACCCATATGCAAGCAAGACCTATGGTTTAAAGGGATAAATGCTATTCATGAAGAAAGAAGACTGAAGATGATTTCTTTAGATCATACTCATGCTTTAACATCACAAACATGAAATTAAAGACATGACAAATGACAAAGGTGTTCCTTGACAATTTACTAGTGAAATGGAAGCTTTAAAGCATGAGGAGGAATAGTGCTGTGACAAACAAGAGTGAGAAGATCAGAGGACATGGAACTCTAGCTCCACCAACAGAATGAGCCAACAAAACACAAACTCAACAAAACACAAACTGTGTGAATAAGATGCCATTAAAGAAGAAATCATGGAGAACACTGTAATATAATTAAAAAACAAAAACAAAAACAAAAACAAAAAAACCCCTAGAAAGCCAGAGGGTCACATCTCACCTGAATCAAATGAAGGAAATATCCAAGAAAGAAAAGTACAGAAAGAAAGTTTAAGGCAGCAATCAAGCACAATTGTGTATACATAAGCAGATGAAAAAGCTTTAAATGTTATTTAAAAAGAAATTCTGAAAAGCAAAAATGAATGAAAAGTGTGAACTAAAAGAGCTTTGTTCAACCCAGAAAAGAAGTTGAAGAAAATGGCCTGAACTTCTCAAAAATTAAGTAACTATTTTAAAACAATCTTTATGCCCACATAAATGTTAGACACAAATGAAAATTTAATGAAGTGATAAGAAAGATGGGGTTTAATAATAAGGAAGTAAAAATTACACAGAAAAATAAAAAAAGCCAAAAGAAAGTAGTAAAAATAAAACATTTTCAAAAAAGGAATACTATCCACATCACTAGAATGAATAAAGAAAAATTAATGGAAGAGAGATTTTGTGAACCAGAAACATTTTCTACAATGTAAAGAAGTACCTTCTATGTAGCAACCATTCCCTGAGTACCTTGAAACAATGAGGCAGGGTGATCATTCCTGAACACATGATTACTAAAATCATTCAATTTCTCAGACAAAGATGAATCCCCCCAGGTTTTCTAGGCATTAAGTTAAAAAAAAACATAAGTACAATGGAATTAAGCTCATTTAGGCCCACAAGTAAACCAAGGAAATATTGCAGTAGCACTTTCCAAACTCTCAGTAAAAGAATATGTGAAGCAGGGACTTTATGTTCAGTCATTCTGTATTTTCAGTATGTGGGTTTTAAATGGAAAACATTTAGGAAACACTGAGCCCTGCAGCCCATTCCTAGGAATCTTCAAAGGACTTATTTCTTCATAAAGGGTGATAGAAATTCAGCCAAAGGGGAAAAATACCTGAGGAGTGGGCTGTGGCACATGTGCTCATACACGTAAGTAAAATAATAACAAGACAGATAAACAGAGCATCTGTATTGCCAAGGAGATGACTCAGTAAAGTGGTTGCCCTGAGTGTACGAGTATGTGAATTTACTACCTAACAACGTAAAAAAGCAAAAACCAAAACAAACAACAACAACAATAAAACAGGTGCTGTGGCATATAGCTGTAATGTGATAACTGGGAACATGGAAACAGCCAGACCTCTAAGGCTTGAACAGCCAGTCTAGCACAGTAAGTGTACTTCAAGTTCAATATATATTCCAAAAGACTGGCTAGAAAAGGAAAGAGAAAATGAAATTGAAAAATTAAACATGCAGAGTGATGCTAAAACACTATGTGCCAGAATCCTAGATAGACATTTAAAGCTGCCATCAACTTTCATTCATTGTTCTAAGCATTTTTTTCTTTTTTTGTTAGATATTTTATTTACACTTCAGATGCCACCCCCTTTCCCCATTCCCCCCTAAGAAAACCCCTATCCCATGCCCCCTTGTTCTAAGCATATTTATCAGTGTAAATGAAAGAAGACAAGTAAACTAATAAATACCTAATTCCACCCCAAACCCTAGGGGAAAGAAACAAGACTTATAAAAATAGGATACCAGTCTGCTAGCAAAATAGGTCAGTTCTGTTTTCAAAGCAAGCAAATGAGTCTTCCTGAGATATCAAAGAAAATAGCAGCATTATTCGGAAATGGAACATGGTGTAATACTTTCCACTTTGCATCTTTGTTCACAAAATGACTGTAGCAGTGGACTTCCTCCATTAAGACCATCTGTGGCTCTCTGCTTCTTATAGGAAGAAATTATCACTCAAGATATTACCGCCCAGCAAAGTGCTCCAGAAATCAAAGAACGTTTTTGGTTACTAATTAATCAGTGAAAAAGCAAAACGGTCCAAAGTGCAGAAAGAAGCTTTTCCTCTTGACTACTCTCTCTCTTTGTGGGACAGCAGTGAGTCCCTGTGAAACTTTTCTTTTGTGTAGAACGATCCACTATTTAAATGAGAAGCCCATCAAAGCTATCCAAGAATAGACTAAATTGGAGAAGGCAAATACTTGTACAGTTACAAGAAGCAGCATCCAGCCATGGACCAAGGAGAATCAGAGTCACTTGATAGGGTGTGAGGAATGTATGTACGGAACAAGTCAATTCGATACCCTTTAAAGAAGAAAGCCAGGACTTGAAAATGGTCATAAAGATGTGCATTTCGACCTTACTCTAACAGAGAAATACAAGAAGGGGAGGTGTAGCCATAGTTGGTTAATCCCTTCTAATTTTTCTGGCAGTGGCTCATGGATTTCTTACTACCCACCAGAATGCTCTGGATTCTTAAATGAAAGACACACATATCTAGCCTTCTATTTTAATATGCCTTAAGTAGCTCAATGGCTGGGCCACTCCCAAGCATTCACGTTGCTAATGCCTTTTATCCAATACTCCTGAATTATTACTTACTAAAATCTAGATTACATCTTTGCTACCTTAGACCAAATTGGTGGGATTCCCTAGGACCTTTCTTTCCCGGCTCTTACATGAATGTAAGCTCTCTCCCCTGCAGCTCTCAAACCTGGTCCTTCTGCTTCCCCAGTGTGGAGGTACTGCTTCTTCCTCAGTGCTCTTGCCTTAGAATCCAAAAGTCCCACCTCTGTCTCCCTGTCCAGTCATTGGCCACCGGCAACTTTATTTGCCAATCAGAACTAGCCAGGGGCAGGGACTTTCATTATCTCAAATGTGGAATTCTTGTTTAATTTTGGGAACCCATAATGCAAGCATTAAATCAACATTTCCCTTTTTTGTCCATTAAAAAGGCCCTTTATCTCAGATATACTATGAACATAGTTATTAAAGTTATGTAAACTATAAGGTATGCTATACACTAATAATGTCCAGTCCATCAATTTTGTCAACTTAGGTACATTTCTCTAACATCTATCCTAACTTAAAGAGTTTACAATTCTATACCTGAATTATGTTTTGATTTTAGCTTGCATTGCCATCTGAAAACCATCCTTTCAAATCTAGATCATCTTCCTTAATGCTAAACAACGTAAGTTTGATTATGAGACTATAATTTTTCTTCAACTCCATCACGGTTCTGAGAAAAAAAAACAGCTATTACCTGAATATATAGGAAGCACAAAAACACAGCCCCCAAAACATAACCAATTTGCAGAGACAACTGACTACCTGGATAGTACCCTATTCCTCAAAATGTTGGAGCATCTGTCTTCAGCCTTCTGGCCCAGACTGATGTGACAGACCTTAAGTGAAGCAGGGAGTATGAAGGACTAGCTTACCCAGTCTCGACAGCGCTAAGTTTGTCACTATCCCACATTGTGTGTTTTATCTTGGACATTATTTTTTTTTTGTCTATATATGAATTAGGGCACTTTTTGCCAAGTGGCTACCTTGCTGCAACTGTAGCACTTCTAGATGGAGGTTATAATGCTCAATATATTCTTTGAATTGTGAAGGGGGTACTGTCAAGAACAGGTATGTCTCCTAGTCAAAATTTCTATTAATAATGAAATGATTATAAATGCCATATTCTGTGGGTTTCTGATGTTTTGAAGACTATCAATCTATATAAATTATATTTGAAGTACTAAACCTTGACTATCTTACTTATTTCTATTTGAATAATATTAAAATCACCTTTTTATAATTAATTCAGAATCTAATATAACCATGAGTTTACTATCTGGCCTTGAATTTGAATTACTGAATTATCCTAAACAGTCAGTAATAACAGCTATCAGAAAGATTGGATCTAAGCCTTGCACTCTTAAATGAGTTGCATAGGCACAATACCTATCTAAGAGTAACAACATTAATTTCAAATTTTGTAACAATATAAAAAACTGATACCAATGAAAACATTAAATCTGTATCAATGTATAAATTCTGTACTAATGTAAGTAATTATAACTTCAATTTGCATTGATTATAAATATTTCTACCAATGTAAGATTATGGCTATACAATGCTTTGTTTAAGAATAAATTTAGTTATGCATCCCATACGTTTCCTCCATGTTCAAAATTATGACCATCTCCAAGTTATTCCTTAAAATGAGAATCTATCTAGATTTATAAAATAAACATAACCAGATATCCAAGCCCAAGGGATCGGGATGACAACTCTCCATAACTTCTTTCCACTAACTTGGGGCAATGAATTTTTTTTAAAGGAGTGGGAAAGGGTAGAAAGATTAGAAAAATTGGTTAGACTTAAAAAAGCTAGCTTTTTAAAGTTATCCAGTCTTCTATATGCTGTTATCCTATTATCCAGTCTTCTATATGCTTAGAAGGTCCAGGACTTGACTGAAGTTGTAATTGGTTCTCTCCGAAAGGATGGATGGACTGTGTCCATTGGGAATCAGCAGCTATCCCTGAAGCTGTTCTGGAAACAAGTCTCTGGAAACAGCATTAATGGGGAGGGAGCTGGAACAGCAGGCCATTTCTTCATCCCAGTAGATGAATCCTGTCAGAACTGCAATTCTATAATATATGAGTCTTATAACAAAAGTTTTGGTACTATTAAGACATTCATATGGATTGAGTAAGGTACACAGATCAGTTAAGGATAAATTTTTGCTCCTTGTTTGAGCAGGTAAAAGACAATTATCCTTTTATGAATTAATTTGATCAATCACCAATTGTAATAAATCTTCAGGTCATATGAAAGATGACATAATGAATCTTAACAATTCCATGACCAGCAAGATTTATTGTCTAATTTTAGCTGAAGTTTTGACTCAAGACATTTTTTGTCTAATCCAGTTACAGGGCTCTTGTCATATGGAGGCATCAGAAAATCAAGTTATCTGTCCTGTTTGATTTTCTCAAAGTTTTCTTCTCTGTAGTCAAGATCTTTAGAGGGTCTTCCCCTGTCATATCTGATCCATATCACTCTGGAAGGTGTGCAAAGCACCTTCTTCTTTCCTATTAACACAAATAAAGAGCCTTTCTTCCATAATAGTGTGTCATTGGTGTAGTAACCAGAAATCATCAAAGGTATAGATTGATTCAAATTCTCAACCTCCTTTCTCTTCAGTCCTGCCCTATTTTGACCTCTCTCCCAGAGAATTTTTAATATCATAACCACCAAGCTTATACCCACACACATATTTTGATAATTAAAACAGTTCAAAATAATCAAAGCCATCTAAACAATTACCATTATCCACTGAGATAATGCTCCTACACTATCCCTTGCCTTGCTCTTACATGATTAATTTTTAATAGTGAGATCAAGGCCTAAATTTATTTATTCATCTATGCATACCTAAATTATTCTTTCTATGCAGATTAATATCTCTGTAGGTACACATAAACTCTTTCTCTATATATAATTTGAATTAACATTGTTAACTACATATTTAACTTCTATTAAATTTTCTTCTATATTTTTGTATGAGCCCATTTCCCGGCTATTAATTTATTATACAAGGCTAAGCAATCCCAGAATTCTTGTGTAGCCCATGTTCAAAGAACCCAGCTGCCTGCCCTGGCATAGAAATTTTTAGTCTTTCTTTAAAGTAATTCTCTCTTTTGTAGCCTAAAAAATTATTAAATCAGTTTCATTCTTTCTCTCTTCTATGAAGATTAATATGAAGATTAATCTCATTATTATTTGTTGAGACAGGCTCTCTCTCTCTCTCTGCCTTTGTATCCTACATTCGAGATCACAGGGCTGGATTATTTTTTTTTACTCCATGTATACTTAAAAACACTTAAACATTTACCACTATATCTTCCTCCTATTCTTAAAAACAATTAAATCAATTATTATTTATTTATTGCTATCTTTTACTTATCTGATTGCAAGAGGCAAGTAGACTCTGTGATCTGTCTCTCTCTCTGCCTTCTGAGTTGCTTGTATGTTTGCACACCAGAGGCTCTCAGCACGACTGAGCTAAAACTTTCTGAGGCAGCTATAAGCTTTTGAGAAGGGCCCAGGGCAAATTTCTGCCACCTAGCTTTGTCTGGGTTGGCTTGAGGGATTTAGCTATATCTCAGCTTATGCTGCAGCTCTGCTAAGAAACCAACTTTCCAGACCTCCTAATCTTATGTCATGGCATGTGTTTTCCATTTGAGAATCTCCAATTAATTTTTAATAGTGTGTTCTATTACAAATTGGACACCACCTGTAGCTGTAGTTGGTTAATCCACTCTAATTTTCCCAGTGGCAGCACATGTACTTTCTTTGCTACCTACCCTAATGCTCTGGATTCTTGAATGAAACACACACACACACACACACACACACACACACACACACACACACACACTCAGAGAGAACCACAGAACCTTCTATTTTAATATGCTTTAAACAGTTCAACAGCTTGGCCACTCCCAAGCTTCCATGTTGCTAATACTTCCCCTCTAATACTTCTGAATTATTACTTACTAAAATGTATATTCCATCTTTGCTACCTTAGATCCAATCATTTGGGGTCCCTGGAGCTGCTCTTTCTTGGCTCTTATATGATTGTATGCTTTCCCTTCTGCAGCTCTCAAGCCTGGTTCTTCTGCTTCCCCTGCATGGAGGTACAGCTTCTTTCTTGGTCTTCTTATACAAGAATCCTAAAGTCCCACCTCTGTCTCCCTTCCCAGCCATTGGCCACTGGCAACTTTATTTCCCAATCAGAACTAGCTAGGGCAGGGACCCTCAGCATCTCGCATGTAGAATTATCAAACATTCTTGGGAACCCACAATGCAAACATTAAACCAAATCTACAACAGGGCAGGGAAGAGAAAAAGGAGACTTTCATTTACATGAGCTTCTTATGCATATGTTTTGATGTTGTCTCAACTGGCCACTAAATAGTGTAACAATGGTGACAAGTTTTAGGATGTTAACTCTAAGAGAACCATAAAGTTTCAGAGCTGGTAACTGCCTGAGATTAATATAATTCATATTTTCCTAAATCCAAAACAAATGTTTATTTTACAACTAGGCTTTGTGTCTCCCTAATTTTCTCACACTCCTCTAATTTCACATCTCAAGAAGTAACTCCTGATGGTCAAGCTAGCAGGTCTGCTATAGGCATGAGGGATGGAACAGTGAGCCAGACAGACAAGGCTTTGTTCTCACATGATGTATTTTAAAGGAAGAAACTGACACAAACAAACAAAAAGTTACAGAAACAAACAAACAAACAAACAAAAAGATCCAAGGTGGACACATGACAGGAAGGTAGAAAAGCTGAGGGCAGCAGGGAGGAGGCAGGGGCTTTAGTTTGGGTGGCTGAACAGATGGCTACCAGAGAAAGTTATTCTGGGAACATGCCAGGCGGGAATGAGGATATGCATCTGAGGAGTAGAAAGCAAGCTGGGGTCTCTGAGGTGCCAGAAACAAGGACAAAGGCTTGAAATGAGGTCAGAGTGGGTCATGGCAATCAGGTTTTCTGAAGACTTGGAGACTTTTGTGAAAAATGCAGGTTCAATTTTTAGGCTGCCAGATATGTTCTGTGGGTTTTAGGCAGGTAATTAGTAGACAGTACTTTTCATTCTGTAGCTGCAAAACACAGCAATGATGCCATCTTAAATGATAGCATTGTCCCGACCAAAATGTATCATTTAGAATGGCAAAGGGGAAAACCTCTGGCTGATCAAAGCTTAAACTAGATTATCACAAAATGAAATTATTATATTGGCCTACACTATGTGAAAAGAAGCCCCCAAAGAACACACACACACACACACACACACACACACACACACACACACGCATGTATGTATACTTGTGTGTGTCTACATAGGTTCAGGCTCTGATGGATTAGTTCCAGGGGTTAGCCCCAGAGATGGCCAGGAGAAGACATCTGTAGAGGAGATGAAGAGTCCGTAAAGAAGGCACAACAGTCGGGAGATATTGCAACCTGACTGACTAGCAGCCAGACTGCTTCTTTATTTATACATAACTCAGTAGGCAAGACTAGATACATGCTGTTCCAACATAGATCACATGATTTTTATCCCAAGACACATGTTTTAGCTTCCTTTGGTCATAAGTGTAGTCGTTATTAATAAACCATGACAGATTGTAGTTATCTTCTACAATCATTTTCCCTCACCAAACCCACAACACATTTTTTAAGGATCTAGAGGTCTATTTTGCCAAAGCATGACAGTCCATTCTCAGGCTGGTAGCTCTTGTGGTTTTAAAGACACTAGACAGAAAGAAAATCCAAGCTAGCCATGTCCAGAGCAGTGTACCATCAACTTCAATACTCAGAGTGCTAACTGTCATTGGACCCAAGAAAGAGTTTCAGGCAAAAGCTGCTATAGTTATTACTCAATTTCTGGCATAATACAATGTTTATAATATATATAATATATAATTTATATATTTATATATATTTATATATTTATATATATAATATCTATTTATATATTTTATATAACATATATAAAAAATATATATGTAGGGTTTACTTATATGTCTAATCTTGTTACTCTTTTGTTCCTTGGTTATACAACACAGCAGTGGGTCTGTATGAGATGACTTTTTCTAAGAAAGAGTGTCTTCATACTTCTTTTTTTTTTATCATTTATCCACACCATTCTTTCTTCATCAGTATAAGTCCCTGTGTAGGGCAGAGATAACTCCCAACAATTTAACTTTGTTGCTGTATTTTTTCCTCAAGAGATATATTGTACACAGCCCTCAATCTTATGCCACATAATCACCTGAGCATATAGTAGGAAAAAGACTTTTAATTTGATCTGCTGCCTGTTTCTTTAGCCCACTGAATCTTGTTTACATATTTAAGTTTACTTTGTTCTGATTATCTTATTCCTGAGTAACTACAGGAGCAGATGTTCTAAGAGTATCTTGGAGTCAGAGACGCATAAATAGATCACTGGCATCTTTATTTGAGTCACAACCTCCAAGGTGTAAGGAAAAACTTTAAGTAGAACCAGATAAGGATATCTCCCTAAAAGTGGAAAGTGTAGTATGCTCAGGACTTTCTAGAGAATGCCTAAAAGCAGCACTTCCAGGAGAAGGCATAAATGATTCATAAGAAAGTGCCCGTTACCCTTCTGCCTGGTCTTAGCTGGGTCTGATCCCGAGAAGACACCAAATCCTTACCTATCCTAGAGGACCCACTGCAATAAGAACAGTGGCACCTAGAGGAAGCTGGACTCCCAGGAGTTCTAACATGCCCAGGATCATAGGATTTCAGGATCTCAGAGGCAGCCTGACACTCAGGAGTTCTTAACCCAGGATCTCAGGATCACAGGATCACAGAGACAGCTAGACTCTGAGGAGTTCTGACAAAACCAAGATAAGAGGACAGACAGGCTCCAGTCAGAGATAGTGAGTGCAAGTAGCACTAGAGATAAGGAGATGGCAAAAGGCAAGCACAAGAACCAAAGGTACTTAGCATCATCAGAACCCAGTTATCCTACCATAGCAAGTCTTGGATACCCCATCACACTGGAAAAGCAAGATTAATATTTAAAACTTCTCACAATGATGATGAAGGAATTTAAGAAGGACATGAATAACTTCCTTAAAGAAATACAGGAAAACACAGGTAAACAGGCAAAAGCCCTTAAAGAGGAAACACAAAATCCCTTAAAGAATTACAAGAAAACACAACCAAACAAGTGAAGGAATTGAACAAAACCATACAGTATCTAAAAATGAAAGTAGAAACAATAAAGAAATCACAAAGGGAGATTACCATGGAGATATAAAACTTAGGAAAGAGATCAGGAGTCATAGACACAAGTATCACCAACAGAATACAAAAGAACAGAAGAGAGAATCTCATGTGCAGAAGATACCATGAAAAAAAATTGACACAACTGTCAAAGAAAATGCAAAATGCAAAAATCTCCTAACCCAAAACATTTAGGAAATCCAGGACACAATGAGAAGACCAACTTAAGGATAATAGGTATAGAAGAGAGTGAAGATTTCCAACTTAAAGGGCCAGCAAATACCTTCAACAAAATTATAGAAGAAAACTTCCCTAACCTAACAAAAGATATGCCCATGAACATACAAGAAACCTATGGAAGTCCAAATAGACTGGACCAGAAAAAAATTCCTCCTGTAATATACTAATCAAAATATCAAATGCACAAAACAAAGAAAGAATATTGAAAGCAGTAAGGGAAAAACGTCAAGTAACTTATAAAGGTAGACCTATAAGAATTACAGCAGACTTCTCAACAGAGACTATGAAAGCCAGAAGATCCTGGACAGATGTCATACAGACCCTAAGAGAACACAAATGCCAGCCCAGGCTACTATACCCAGCAAAACACTCAATTACTATAGATGGAAAAACCAAGATATTCGACGACAAAACCAAATTTACACAATATCTTTCTACAGACCCTGCCCTACAAAGGATAATCGATGGAAAATCCCAACACAAAGAGGAAAACTACAACCTAGAAAAAGCAAGAAAGTAATCTTCTTTCAACAAATCCAAAAGAAGATAGCCACAGAAACATAATTCCACCTCTAATAACAAAAATAAAAGAAAACAATATTCACTTTTCCTTAATATCTCTTAAAATCAATAGACTCAATTCCCCAATAAAATTACATAGAATAATGGACTGGCTACATAAATAAGACCCAGCATTTTGCTGCATACAAAAAAACGCACTTTAGTGACAAAGACAGACACTGCCTCGGCATAAAAGGCTAGAAAACAGTATTTCAAGAAAATCATTCCAAGAAACAAGCTGGAGTAGCCATTCTAATATCAAATAAACTTGACTTTCACCTGAAAGTTAACAAAAAAGATAAGGAAGGACGCTTCATACTCATCAAAGGAAAAATCTACAAAGATGAACTCTTAATTCTGAATATTTATGCTCTAAATGCAAGGACACCCACATTCATAAAAGAAACTTTACTAAAGCTCAAAGCACACATTGCACCCCACACAATAACAGTGGGAGACTTCAGCACCCCACTCACATTAATGGAAAGATCATGGAAACAGAAACTAAACAAAAACACGGTGAAACTAACAGAAGTTATGAACCAAATGGATTTAACAAATACCTATAGAAAACTTCATCCTAAAATAAAAAAAAAAGAATATACCTTCTTCTCAGTACCTCATGGTACTTTCTCCAAAATAGACTATATAATTGGTCACAAAACAGGCCTCCACAGATGTAAGACGATAGAAATAATCCCATGTATCCTATTAGATCACCACGGATTGAGCCTGGTCTTCAATAACATCAAGAATAATGGAAAGCCCATATACATGTGGAAACTGAGCAATGTTCTACTCAATGATAACTTGGTCAAGAAAGAAATAAAGAAATAAATTAAAGACTCTTTAGAATTTAATGAAAATGAAGGTACATCATACCAAAACTTATGGGACACAACAAAAGCAGTGCTAAGAGGAAAACTCACAGCTCTGAATACCTACAAAAAGAAACTGGAGAGAACATAGATTAGCAGCTTGAAAGCACACCTGAAAATTCTAGAACAATAAGAAGCCAATACACTCAAGAGGAGTAGAAGGCAGAAAATAATCAAACTCAGGGCTGAAAACAACCAAGTAGAAACAAAAAGAACTACATAAAGAATGAACAAAACTAGTAGCAGGTTCTTCAAGAAAATCAACATAGATAAACTCATAGCCAGACTAACCAGAGGGACAGAGACAGTACCTAAATTAATAAAACCAGAACTGAAAAGGGAGACATAACAACAGAAACCGAGGAAATTCAAAAAATCATCAGATCCTACTACAAAAAGACTATACTCAACAAAACTAGAAAATCTGAATGAAATGGACAATTTTCTAGACAGACACCAGCTACCAAAGTTAAATCAGGAGCAGATAAACCATCTAAACAGTCCCATAACCCCTAAAGAAATAACAGTAGTCATTAAAAGTCTCCCCACCAAAAATGGACAGGACCAGATGGTTTTAGTGCAGAATTCTAAAAGACCATCAAAGAAAACTTAATACCAATTCTCTTCAAACTATTGCACAAAATAGAAGCAAAAGGAACACTACACAATTTGTTCTATGAAGCCACAATTACACTCATACTTAAACCACCAAGAAAGAGAACTTCAGACCAATCTCCCTTATGAATATCGATGCAAAAATACTCAATAAAATGCATGCAAACTGAATCCAAGAACACATCAAAACAATCATCTATTATGATCAGGTAGACTTTATCCCAGGAATGCAATAATGGTTCATTCATTATACATATATCCATCAACACAATCCACTATATAAACAAACTCAAAGAAAAAAAACACATAGTCATCTCACTAGATGCTGAGAAAGCATTTGACAAAATTCAACATCCCTTCATGGTAAAAGCCCTGGAAAGATCAGGATCAAGGCCCATACCTAAACATAGTAAAAGCAATATACAGCAAACCAGTAGCCAACATCAAACTAAATGGAGAGAAACTTGAAGCCATCCCACTAAAGTCAGGGACTAGACAAGGCTGCCCACTCTCTCCCTTCCTATTCAATTTAGTACTCAAATTCCTAGCCAGAGCAATTAGACAGCAAAAGGAGGTCAAAGGGATACAAATAGGAAAGGAAGAAGTCAAAACAGCACTATTTGCAGATGATATGACAGTATACTTAAGTGACCCCAAAACTTCCACCAGAGAACTCCTAATCCTGATAAACAACTTTAGGAAAGTGGCTGGATATAAAATTAATTCAAACCAAATCAGTAGCCTTTCTCTACTCAAAGAATAAACAGGCTGAGAAAGAAATTAGGGAAATTACATCCTTTACAATAGTCACAAATAATATAAAATTGCTTGGTGTAAATCTAACCAAGTAAGTGAAAGGACTGTATGACAAGAACTTCAAGTCTCATAATAAAGAAATTAAAGAAGATCTCAGAAGATGGAAAGATCTCCCCATGTTCATGGATTGGCTGGATTAATATAGTAAAAAGGGCTATCTTGCCAAAAGCAATCTACCGATTCAATGCAACCTGCATGAAATTTCTAACTCAATTCTTCATGGCGATAGAAAGAGCAATTTGCAAAAATCATTTGGAATAACAAAAAACAACCATGATAGTAAAAAATATTCTCAGCAATAAAAGAAACTTTTGGGGAATTGTTGGAGACTGTTCTGCCAGACGTTGGAACCCGCACTGTCCCAAGCTTTGGGAGCTAAATTGTCCCGGCTTGTACTGCTGCTCTGGTCCACTGGTCAGGGTTCAGCAAGAGAGAGAGTGAGGGTGGATGTGAAGAATGGAGACCAGAGTGTGATTCAGTCCCATTTATTCTCAAGTCTCTCTTCTTCTCTCTTTCCAAGTTTCTTGTTCCTAGTTCAAGTCCCAAGTCTTGAGTCCCTAGCCCCTAGTCCCTAGTCCCTAGTTCCTAGTCCCTAGTGCCTCAAAGTTTCAAGTTTCCAGTCCCCTCTTTTGTCTGCCTCTCGCCTTTTATAAGTCTCATTTCTTAAGTCACACCTTTAAGTCACACACACCCAAGGGAAAATTCTGGGTATCTAAAACAAGATGCTATCAGAGTGTGCTCAGCTGTTGTAGGCTGTTGAAAACAAGTCTCTTGTCAGGGTATATGGCTCAAGATGGCTGCAAGGATGATAGCTGCCTTCTATCGGCTCCCCACAGGGAATCATCATCCCTGACTTCAGCTGTACTATGGAGCAATAGTGATTAAAAAAAAAAAAAAAAAAACCCTACATGTATTGGTACAGAGACAGGCAGGAAGATCAAGGAATAGAATTGAAGACCCAGAAATGAACTCCCACACCTATTGTCACTTGATCTTTGACTAAAAGGAGCTAAAACTGTCCAGTGAAAAAAGGACAGCATTTTCAACAAATGCTGATGGTTCCACTGGAGGACAACATGTAGAAGAATGCAAATTGATCAATTCTTATCTGCTTGTACAAAGCTCAAGTCCAAGTGGATAAAGGACTTCCACATAAAAGCAGATACACTGAAACTAGTAGAAGAGAAGGAGGGGAAGAACCTTGAATATTTGGGCACAGGGGAAAACTTGCTGAACAGAACACCAATGGCTATGCTCTAAGATCAAGAACTAACAAATGGGACTTTGTAAAATTGCAAAACTTCTGTAAGGCAAAGGACACTGTCAATAGGCCAAAACAGCAACCAATCAATTAAAAGAAGATATTTACCAACCCTAAACCTAATAGAATGCTAATATCCAATATATACAAAGAACTCAAGAAATGAGACTCCAGACAATCAAATAACCCTTCTAAAAATGGGGTACAGAGCTAAACAAAGAACTCTCAACTGAGGAAACTCAAATGGCCAAGAAGCACCTAAAAAAATATTCAGCATCTTTAGTCATCAGGGAAATGCAAATCAAAACAACTCTGAGTTTCCATCTCACACCAGTCAGAATGGCTAAGATCAAGATCTCAGGTGATACAAGTGCTAGCCAATGCTGGCCAGGATGTGGAGAAAGAGGAACAGTCTTCCATTGTTGGTGGGATTGTAAGCTGATATAACCACTCTGGAAATCAGACTGGTGGTTCCTCAGAAAATTGGACATATTATTTCCTGAACACTCAGTTCTACCACTCCTTGGCATATACCCAAAAAATGTTCCAACATATAACTGGGTCACATGCTCCACTATGTTCATAGCAGCCTTATTTATAATAGCCAGAAGCTGGGAAGAACCCAGATGTTCTTCAACAGAGGAATGGATACAGAAAATGTGGTACATTTACATAATGGAGTACTACTCAGCTATTAAAATAATGAATTTATGAAATTCTTAGGGAAATGGATGGAACTAGAAAATATCATCCTGAGTGAGGTAACCCAATGACAAAAGAACACACATGGTATGTACTCACTGATAAGTGGTTATTAGCCCAAAAGCTGTCAATACCGAAGATACAACTCACAGACCACATGAAGCTCATGAAGAAGGAAGACCAAAGTGTGGGTGCTTCAGTCCTTCTTAGAAGGAGTAACAAAATACTCATGGGAGCAAACATGGAGATAAAGTGTAGAGCAGAGGCTGAAGGAGGGGCCATCCGGAGACTGCCCTACCCGGGGATTTATCCCATGTGTAGTCACCAAAGGCAGACAGAATTGTGGATACCAGGAAGTGCAGGTTGACAGGAGCCTTATATAGCTGTCTTCTGAGAGGGTCTGCCAGAATCTGACATATATAGAGGCAGACACTCACAGCTAACCATTGAACTGATCAGAGGGTTCCCGATGGAGGAGTTAGAGAGAAGACTGAAGGAACTAAAGGAGTTTCAGGCCCCATGGGGAGAGAGACAATATGAACTAACCATTGCTCCCAGGGTCTAAACCAACAGCCTGAGAACACACATGGAGATACCCATGGCTCCAGCTGTATGTGTAGTGGAGGATGGCCTTGTCAGGCATCAGTGGGAGAGGAGTTCCTTAGTCCCGTGAAAGCTGGATGCCTCAGTCTGTGGGAATTCATGGGCAGGGAGATGGGAGTGGGTGAGTGGGTAGGGCTACACATTCATAGAAGCAGGAGGAGAAGGGATGGGATAGGGGGTTTCTTGAAGAGCGAAATGGGGAAAGGGATAACATCTGAAATGAAAATAAATAAGATATCCAATAAGAAAACGAAAAAGGAAATAAAGAGCCTATCAGTTCAGTACCGTCGAGTTGTGCCTTGTACAAATATTAAAAGCCCCCAAGCATGCAACATCTGGAGATGAAGACCAAAAGTGAAAGGCAATTGCATCATGCGACTGGGCTTTGCTGGATCATGAAGCTGCTGTACTGGCTGTATGACTTTTGTTGTTCCCATTAAATACAGATGTACCAGGTTACAGCCCTCACTATCAAAATGATGCTTTGTTATCACTAGAAAGAGTCATACAACATTACCAGATATGGCAGGTATTGACTTTGTACTTGTCTTCTCTTTATTTTAGAGGTAAGATGTTTCACAGTCAGGTGCTTTGTATAGCTGTAGCATGGACATTAGAATCAGATACCCCAGATTTTCAGGGTGACGATTCCGTCGGGTCTAATTAGATTGTCCCACTGTTGTCAGAACTGTTTCCAGGACACTAGACTTACTATTCTCCTGTAGAAAATTCAAGTGAGAGGCTCAGAGGCGGCTTGGTTAGTAAAGGCTGTGACCACAATCAAAGAAATTAAATGAGGCCAAAAGACCAGTTAGTCTAGGGGAGACAGAGAAAAGTCATGTAAAAGAAAATAAAAATTTTTGAGGGTTGCTATGATTTGAATGATTAATGTGCTTCAAGACAGGCCTTGGAGGTTGTACAGCAGTCTTCAGAGGCTGTTGGGAAGTACCTGGCTCAAGGGAACTCTCACTTCTTCAGTGAATTATTTCATGATTGACATCATAGAGAGAAATTTAACAGTTTTACAAAAATTAAGTAACTGACCCCAACTGACTGAGATAACAAAGAGTATTGCAAACAGCATTGCTTATCAAGCAATATCTATACATTGGGTTCAACATTATCTGTAAAAGTTCAACACTCTCAGTGGAGTCATTTTGTAAGTTTGCCTTCAATGTCTATTTTTGCTACTTTCAGCAGTGATTATTAGAATGCACATGCATTGTTCAGGTCAGGGGCATTGAAGAGGACATAACTTAAGAATATAGCTCTGCATTAGTTTAGGGTGTAAACACTGATTAAAGGGGAAGCACAAGGCAAGTAAGGCTGATTGTTATATTGTTCGTTTAAAAGCAGGTTAAACAAGCAGGCTGAGTGCACAGTAGCATAGCAGGCTTAAGTGATCTCAATGTATATTGTTAACTATGGCTGTGAGATCTTGCAACAGCTCCGGTCTCTCAGACTGTAAGAATTATTTTCATACTATTGCATTGTCAGAGTTTCAATTTAAGGTATTTATTTTCTAAGCAAAGAAAAATGTCTAAAGACTCGGCTTGAAACTTAGAAGTGATTGAAATATTTTAAGACAAGATTTAAAGAAATGAAATGTAAATCAGACTGATGCCATGGGCCAGAAGGTAAAATTGTTTTTTTTTTTTTGTTGTTTTTTTTTTTGTTTTTTTTTTTTTGTTTTTTTTTTTTTGTTTTTCCCCAAGCCTGGTCACCTGCATTTGATCCCTGGAACACACAAAGGAAAAGAAGAAAAAGACTCCCTCAAGTTGTCTTCTGACCACCATAAGCTCACAGTGGCATGTACACCACCCCACATAGACACAAAATATATAAACACAAATAAAAAATTAAATGTTTGGATCTTATCCTGAGTTTATTGTTTTTGAAAGTAAAATCAATCAATTTCAAAAGTCTGTTGAAACTCTAAAAAACTATCATTAAACCTGCTAACTCATAAATTTCAACAAAATTTTTGGCTTATATGTCTTGATGCCTAGCTTTCAAATTGATTCTAGGAACTAGGGAGATAGCTCAGTGGGGTAAATGCTTGCTATGGGAACACTAGGAGCTGAATTCAGATTCCAAGCACTCATAACATTTAGACGGGCTGTTACAAGTAAGCAGTCCAAGCACTGTGCAAGACACAGTTAGGTAGGTTCTAGGGGCTTGATGTGAGTCTCAAATAAGGTCTTAAATACAACCTCACCCAAATACTTTCCTCAGATCCTTGGTTTCATGATTTATAAGAAGTACAGTTAATGGAATTACAGATTTCTGACTATATTGCTTCACTTTGCCAGCTCTTTCAACACGCTAATATCTTTAACTATTAGACCAGTTAATGAAAATTCTATAGCAGAAGGCGGAATAACTCTATATTTCGAAGTTATAATTTTAATTTTTATGTAACTCTTGGAGGTTTGCATTAAGGGATAGGAAGGGCAAATGTTATGTGGCCTGACATTGCTGCTGCTGACGTCTATCTGTCCCCAGACATGGCTTACTGGTATGCAGGTTTAACTGAATGTCCAGATCAAAGCTAGGTGAAAGCTCAGAGGACTCACCCCTGGTACTTCTAGATTCTAAGGCCATGGACTATCTACAACCTGTTAAAACATGGTCACTGGCTATCAGTCTGATTACAATTTGCTTAATAGATTTGTGGGTATCGTCTATACTCTCTTAAGCATTACACTTGACCCTTCTGACAAGTCACTGAGATATCTGTAGGTGCTTAGGATATGCTACAATTCCAACATTTCTAAAACAAAGCCATCTAAGGTGCATAGAATGAATAATTTAAACTAATAATTTAAATATTACAGAAAGTGAGCCATAGCTATTTCACTGATGACTTTAATTCTATGCCGTTTTTGTCTGCTTGTTTGTTCTTTGGTTTATTTCTTTGGGGCAGAGCACTGCTGTGTATCTCAGGCTGGTCTCTAACTCATTATCCTTCTGCCTCTGCTTCCTGAGTGCTGGGACTTCAGAACGCACAGCCCTGCCCCAGTTGGCTTTCTATTGTTGTAATCAACATCGTGGCCAAAAGCAATTTGGAGAGAAAAGGGTCTACTTGGCTTACACTGCCCTTCATTGTTCATCATTAGGAAAGTTGAGGTAGAAATTGGAGCATGAGCCACAAAGAGTGCTGCTTCCTGAATTGCTCCCTAAGGCTTGCTCAGCCTGCGTTTTATAAAACCCAAGGCCCAGGGGTGGCACTACCCACAACAGGGTAGACACTTCTACATCAATCGCTAATCAAGAAAATGCCCCACAGGTTTGCCCATAGGATAATCTTTTAGAGAGGTTTTCTCAATTGAGTTTCCCGGTTTGCAAATGACTTCTGCTTGTGTCAGGGGTGAAAATAAGTTACTAACCACAGCCCTGAATGCTTAATTTATCCACAGTTTTCAAACAGATTTGAAACTGCAAGACTTTTCTCTTCTATGGACAGGCTTGGAACTAATTTTATATCTAATTTTTAAATTTAAAACATTTTACCTATCTCTGTACAAGACAGTTTATAAAAAACTTCTGTTTTAGAGGAGATTAATTTAAAAAGTATACTTAGAAAGCATGAACAGTTGGGCCATTTTTCTCTAGAAAAATTTAAATTTCTGTTCCAGATACAGTGCTCTGAAATGATGTGAGTACTGTATTTTAACTGAGGTGTAATGATTGTATGTATGTTGTCAAGGGCTAACATGTGATAAGTCAACCCATATGGTGTGTAAGGACCAAATCAAGGTCATCAGCATTTTGTTATCTTTTTTGTAAGAAGCTCTGCATATTCTTTCTTTCAACTCTTTGTGAAATATGTAACCGATTCTGCTGAATTACACACACCCAGCTGTGCCAGAGAATATTCGAAGCAGTTCCTGCTATCACAACTGCAATACCCACAACCCGCCCCATCAGCTCTACCCTCTATACTCTGGAGCCTTCAGTGATCACTACTCTGTGCTTCACAATGGTTTCAGTTCCTCTCAAGGGATTTCTGATTTTTTTTTTAATTAATTCATTCAATTTGGGGAATTTGTATTTTGTTACAAAATGATCTTATCTTCAAATTATATGACTATATTACCAAAATATTGACTATTAAAATAGAAATTATTTCAATTGTCTCTGAATGACTTATCAAATTACTCATTGCTGTATTTGTGTCCAATTATTCATTATATTACCATTTTACTCATTGCTATAATTTTGTGCATTGGGGAATCTTTTTTTTTTTTATGAGCATTTCGCAGAATTAAGTTATGTTCTCTTTTCAGTTAATTGCCCTTAGATTTATAAATACTTATACTTTTCAAAGATTTGTTAATTCATGTTAATTTCCCTTCACTTACTTTTATTAAATTTTACCCTTATAATTCCAGAAGAATTGCTAACGAATTAGCTTTATTACTTTTAAAATACTATTGGAAATTAAAGCTAGAAATTGATTTTTTTTTTTTACTTTGATTAGTCACATTATGTACATGTCTGTGTTTTTTTTTTTTTTTTTTTGCTTTTTCTTTTCTGGTTTTTTATTTGTTCTCAAACTCTAGCATATTTCAAAATTAATTTCATCTTGAATGAATTAAACTTTACATAATTGGAAATAAACTCCAGGAACATTTTTCATATTGTGTTGTAGAAATGCATATTTATTATTAAAACTATTGGATTGAATAGTTTAAAATTTCTCATAAAGTCAGAATCTGTCTGAAAGATACAATGTTATGAACAAATATGCTTACATTAATGTGACTGCTGTTTGAACAGATCATTGAAATCGCATGCAGGCTTTGAAATCCAGCCAGTCACTATTAAAGCCTGGCAGGACTGTGCTTCAGCTAAGAAAATTCTCCTGCATTTATTCAACATTTTGGAGTCTTTGGACCATTATTGAATAAACATATAAATGTAATAGCTAGAGCAATGGAGGGGAAATATATTGTATGCAGAAAGCAAATGTTTCATGACAGTCACAATGCTTTAAAAAACTATTAAAAAATTATGTAGTATAATTTTGATCATATTTTTGCCCCTCCCCCAATTCTTCCAAATTAGTCACAGTACTTTTAACTTTTAAAAGCTATGCACATGTGTATGGTATAATCACTCAATAAATAATTCATTATTTCTAATTTCTCCACAGTCCAAGAGTTTATATATGTTCTCTAAAATATAAATCTTATGTTTTCCTTTTATCAATGCAAACTTAACTCTCCTTTTGGGGAAAGTAGTCTTTAATTCCTTTTATGTTGATGGTAATGTTGATGCCCGTAGCTCTCCCTGTGGTTACCTCATCCTTTCTTTTCCAAACATTTATGCTATTGTGTGTTATGTGCACCATTTTGTGTGACACGTCTATGCTGCTGAGATGAAGATATGGTCTTCTATCAGAGAATTTTTATCTAGCTATGATTACTTCTGCTTGGCTATAGTTTTATGAATATATATTTCTCTTTTACCTTTCTTGTTCTCCATATGGAATATTTCTTCCTTCCACAAGTATTTTGAGACTTTTAATTTCCTGTAGGTTGCCTTTATCCCTAAGGAAGTTCGTATACATAATATCTATGAGTAAAACAATGACAGTTAGAAAACAGCATTCATTCAGATGCTGTCTGTAATGTGAGGTGGTTGTTTAGATGCTGTCTGTAACAGGTGACAGGGAAAATTTTGAAACCAAAATTAGCCTGATCAACAAAGAACAGACACTTCTCACCAACATCATTGCTTTGGATGGGAATCCCAGAATGTTTTCAGACAGTAGCAGAATGCACACTTCTCTGCTGCAGGAAGTCAGTATTTTAAAGTACTGAGTTCCCTAACTTTCCAACAATTTGCTTAACCAAGAAGCTTCAGAAACTTTAAGGTTGTAAGTGTAACTCCTCCCTGAAGTGGAAACTTAAGGGTTCTTTAGAGCATCAGTTGTGTTGGATGATATCTTTCTGGGAAAACACAAGAAGGAATGTTTTCCTAAAGGGGACACAGGTGACAGACAAAGGCAGACTCATGAAGGAACATTTCACTGAAACAGACACAGAAGAATGTTCTGCTAAAGCAAACATGAAAGAATACGTGATGAAGGATTCTTTGCTAATAACACAAATGTATTGGCCCGCCTTACATTGCACAGTTCAGTTGAGACTCATTTGTAGGGACTCCACAGACTCTGGTTCATTGGATGCATGTGCTGAGGCAAGACCAATGCTGATGCAAGGCACATGGAAGACATGTGATTTTTGGACGGTATAAACAGGACACGACAGAGTGACAGAAACAGAGCTTGGCTTGCTGGTACAACTAACTGTGTCACACTTGTGGGTCTGGAGTCTTAGCTGATCTTCACTTCCCTGAGAGAGGCACAGCTGAGAACTTCTGGTGTTCCTGTTGTTCCCTCCTGCTGACATGAACCAAGGGTGATCTCTGTCTCTGCTAGGTAGTGCTACTGCTGCTGATTCATGTCTACTATCCTGACCCTACCAAACTGGACTGCTGATGTATCCATGAGGTGTTTGTGAATGAACTGAGCTGCCGTTGCCTGCTAACCTATGAACGGAACTGCTGATTTCCAGACAACACAGATGGGAGTTGCTCCAAAGAACCTTTCTAAATAGGCCCCTTTCCCTGTATCCTTTCCTTCCCACTACCTCTGATGAGTGGTGGCCTACAAGGGAGGTCAAAGCATTTAAGAACCATCAACAAAAATAAGATTTGAAAAATTAAAGTTATATTTTCCTTCATCTCTCCTTTCCTTTCTTTCTTCTTTTTTTTAAACCACAATACTGTTCTAGTCCATGTTTTCCATGTTTTTCTTACTTTATACAGTTCTAGCCATGTCATAAAATTATATAATTCTCTGTGTATCCCAACCCTTCTAGATGGAAAAACTTTTTTAAAAATCAAGATATTGGTATTGAGGCCCATTTCAATAGTAAGCTAAACACATGTCTATAATTGGTGCCCATTAAAGTAAAAATAGAATAGAAAAGATCAATTACTAGATACTGATTTATTGATTTATTTAGTGATTTACATAAAACAGTGCTCGTGCTGTTTATTGCCAAGTATGAGTTCACCTTGCTACCTGGTACGGAAGGACCTGAAGAAGTAGCTAAAACACAATAGGTTGTTCCCTTAGCAATATGCACACAAAAGCTTATAACCCTTCCAATCCCCCTCCCTGTGGACTGAGTAACAGATGCTAAAAGTCCCAACGTACTTGCCACAAGTGCTTCTGGGAAACCCAGCATGTTTTCTTACTTGTCCTACCTTGTGGTTTTATGGTCTATAAACAGGACAGAAGCTTTTCAGGAGCTATTCTAGTCCACCAGTAGATCTCTCTCTCTCTCTTTCTCTCTCTCTCTTTCTCTTTCACTCTTTCTCTCTCTCTCTCTTTCTCTGTCTGTCTCCCACGTGCACACGCTCTCTCTCACTCTCTCGCTCTCTCGCTCTCACTCTTGCTCTCTGTCACTCTCTTGCTCTCTGTCACTCTCTCGCTCTTTCTGTGTCTCTCTTTCTCTCTCTCAATTTTTATTCTTTATGTTATATCCTGAGTGTAGTTTCCCCTACCTCCACTCTACCACATCCCCTGCATCCTCTTCTGTAAATCTACTCCTTCTCTATTGCCACCCACTAAAGAAGCAGATCTCCCAGGAATATCAACCACACATAACAAATTATAATAATTGGATGAGGCATCCCAACAGAAGGAAAAGGATCCCAAGTACAGGCAAAAGAGTCAGGGATACCCCCAACTCCTTATTTTAGGGGTCCCTCCAGAACACCAAGCTATGCAACCACAGAATGATGAGGACTTAGCTAAGACCCATAGAGGCTCTGTGTTTGTGGCTTCCATCTCTGTGAGCCCCTTTAGTTGATTCTGTGGATTGTCTCAGCAGTGTTTGAGTGATTTCAAGAGAGATTCCTGTAACAACATTACCAAGTAAACCATTCCATATGTTTTCTGATGTTGGGTTGTCATCTTCCATTCTAGCAGATAAAAAATGATTTACTCAGTCATTAAGTTCTAACCTACATGTATAGTAGTGTTATAATTGTTCATGTACACCCTTGTGAGAACTAACCACCAATCAAAGAGCAGTGCTTATGTTACTTGATTTTGAATATTCTAGACTCTAGTCATTTACAAACTGGTTTACTTAAGAATATTTTCCCCCTTCTCCATTAACTTAGATTGTTTCATTTACCTATACTATAACTAGATGGCATTGCCATGATTTACATTCCATCTCAGTACGCCTTGTTACTCTAAATGATTCCTTTGTTTGTTTGTTTACTTTCTTATGTACACACTCATTGTTTTTTCAAGACAGTGTCTCTCCGCGTAGCTCTAGCTGTCCTGAAATTCACTCTGTAAACCAGGATGGCATTGAATTCAAACACTATTTCTGTTTAAAGTTTTGTAGCTTCTTATAAATATACATTACAGTATCACATGGCTTAGCTTTGCTCTTCTAAAATACATACTGTCTTTCAGCTCCTCCAACCTTCTGTCTTCCCAAGTAGTGACCACTGGCCATTTTACCATCACTATAATGTTACTTCATACAAAATATATCATTTTCATAATAAATCATATAGACATACATTTAGACTCTATTTGTAAATACAGATTTAAGAATCTCTTATGCCTTTTGATGCTTGAAGACTATTTTCTTTAATTGGTGAATAATAATCTTTTGTTTATATATCTATTAAGATTAAGGATAGTGATAACTGCATCTTTCCATTTTTGAAAATTCTAGACAAAGCTCTGGAAACATTCCTGTGAAGACCATGAACCTCTACTTTAAAATTCTTTTCATACACATTTAAAAGTATGATTACATGATTATAATAAACAGTTGTGTTTAATGAGAAACTGTCACATTGTCTGCCAAAGCAACCATCATTTTGTATCTACACTAGCAATGTATGAACATTCTTGCCAGAATTCAAATCAACCTTCAAGAGTGGGTTTTTTCCTAAAGTATGCAGTGGCACCTTATTTGTTCTCCTTTATTGATTAATTATGTTTTTATATCTTTTATTACAAAACTTGCAAATGAAACCTAGCATACACCAAAATGACCAGAACAAAGTCTATGCATTGGATTGATTTTTTGAGATCATTGTATAATTACATAACTTCTTCCTTCCTTTCCTCCCTTGAAACCTCTCCTTGTTCTCTTTCAAATTCATATCCAACTTTTTCATTAAATGTTGTTACACGCATATATTTGTATGAATATGCATACATATTTCTAAATATAACTTCTAAATCTAAAGTGCTCAGTCTCCATTAAGTTACTCCTTTGTATGTTTTTTAATCCGACCATTTAATATTGGATAACTAATTGGTATACTCTTCCCTAGGAAATATTATTCACTCAGCATTTCTTACTTACCTGCAATTTTTCATGTAGGGTCCAGAAGTTATGGTCTGTCCCCATCTACTTTGGCATGTCTGTCAGTGATGTTTTTTAATTCCTGTATATGCAGTCATGTTTATAAGACTCTGACATAGCTTCTGACATTACTAGTAGAAACAGTATCAGGGAGAAACTTCCTGATCCTGACTCTTACAGCATTTTGCCCATCTTCTATATAAGAAAGGCCACTGAAACTTTATTTCGTAGATTATCTATTCGGATCCACAACTCAGCATTTTTACTGGTTGTTGCTGTTGTTGTTGTTGTTGTTTTGTACTAGGCTCCATTTGTTGCAAAGAGAAGTTTACTTGATATAAGGTAAGAACAGCAACACTTATCTGTGGGTGTAAGGACAAATGTTTATAATCTAACTATGGATTATATTGGTTTTAGTAAATAGTTGTAGGTTCTCTTCCAAGATTTATGACATTAGATTTTATACATTCACTATTGAATACATTTTATGCTCTTATCCACCATCAAGACATACAAACAAAATTCTATGACTGATGTACACTTCAAATAACATTTTAGTGTACAAACTCAATATACAACAAGAACCTTTTCAAATACACCAAAAACAAATTTGAAAAAGAAATTAGGAAAAATTTTCCATTTATAAGAGCAGAAAAAATTGTACTTAGGGATAAACCTAACAAAAGAAGTGAATGACTCTACACCAAAACCTTTAGATATTGCAAAAAGAATATTGAAGAAGGTTCTATGTGATAAAACGTCCATGCTCTCCGATTGGCAGAATTAACATTATGAAAATGGTTGTATTACCAAAGGTAACCTACCAATTAAATGTAATCACCACCAATTCAACATTTGATTGAGCCTAGCCTTAAGGGCTCTTCACAGAGCAGGACAAATTTTTAGAAATGTGTATGGAAAAACAAAAGGTCACAAACATCCAAATCAGTTTCAAGCAGAAAAGAACACTACAGAACATAAAAAAAGAAAAAATAACCTAACTTCAAATTAGAGCCCTAGTGACAAATACAGCATAGTGTTGCCATATTTGAAGATTTCTATCCCAATAAACTAGAGGAGGGGAACCAGAAACAAATCCACACTTAGATTTAATAGAATGAACAAAACATATACATTCTAAGCCAGGGGTTTTCAACCTTCCTTATGATGCTACCTTTTAATAACAGTTCCTCGTGCTGTGGTCACTCCCCAATCATAGAATTATTTCCAATGCTACTTCATAACTATAATTTTTCTAATGTATGAATCATAATGTAAGTAGCCATTATGTAGGATATCTGATATGCGACCCCTGTAGAAGACTTGCTGAATCACAAATGAGTCATGACCCACAGGTTGAGAACCGCTACTCTAAAAGAAGGTGAACGATCTCATCAGAGTACCCTTGTATGCTAGCTAAGACCTGAGTTCTGTAGTGTGTCTCTCTTCTGTGTTTGAGGCAGGGGCAGGTATTATCTTCGCTAGATGGCTGTCCTATTATCAAGTTCTTTCATCATGCTTTATCTGCTCACATTCTTGTACTTATCCTTCCTGTTTTTCAAAATGAGTGTTTGCTTTTTACTCACCCAGCTCTCCTTTCTCCCTAAATTGCCTGTCATTCACAGAGAGAACAGTTGTGTTGCCTAATCACTGGGGCAGTGGAAGTGGCTGTAGGCTGAAAGGAAGAGGAAAGGTGACAGCATTGGTGGTAATGGGGTGTCCATTAATGATAAAAGTTCACTGTTGGTGCCAATCTGGCAAGCAGTTCACTGACATTGGAGGCTGATGTGGGGTGGCACCTGTGACCCTAGTGGGCTGGAGCTGCACCAGCACCAGCACCAGCACCAGCACCAGCACCAGCACCAGCACCAGCACCAGCACCAGCACCAGCACCAGCACCAGCACCAGCACCAGCACCAGCACCAGCACCAGCACCAGCACCAGCAGTACAAGTATTTTTCTCCATTCACTACTCTTTGCTAATGTGAAGAGCAAATCCTGAGGAGTTGGAGAGAGCCTCTTAGTGCAATGATACAGCAGCCTTTATTGATTTCCTCCCCTTCCATTTTCATCTGCTTGCTCAGACACAACTTCTAACCTGCCATCTTACCTGTCACCAGAACACTATTTTTTTTCATTATAAAACCTGAGTACTTTGTTATATTTTCAACTCAAGTCAAAAGTAACTCAGCTATAGCCTAAAGCTTCTGTCAGTATCTTAAGACAAACAAGTCAATGGACCCCTTTATAGCTTCTCTTCTTGGTCTGCTTTCTGTTACCAGCAAGAAAATTATTCAGATGTATTTTTTCATTATTACTTCCAATTATCATGGATTCTTTTTTGAGAATTCAATATTCTCAGACTAGATTTCCAGTCGTTATTCTCTCATTTTGATCAGCTTTAACTTTTATTTCTTCCTGTCATTTCTCCTGAATTATAGCCCAGTTTATTAAAACTGCCCTCTATATTCTAATTCAACATTTCTGAATTTTATCTCCTGATAGGATTTTGAGGTCAGGCGGAACATCTGCCTGGGTTTCTGTTTGTGCATATCTTCTTAATTCATCCGACTTCTATAATGGTTCCATGTTCCCAGTATTCAAAATCTTGTTGTATTTATAAAAATATTTTCTCCTCCAATTCTTTAATATGAATCTAGTAATTACAACAGTCAAGTTTTGTAAAATAATATGAATTATGTTTATCCCCATCTAGCTTTAAATGAATGAGACTCAAACTATAATTTATTTATTAGGCTCTGTGCAATTACTAGGGGATTACCTTTAATATGATTCCCTAACACTACACTGGCTACTTCCCCAACTCTGTACTTACCAAATACTTGCTGTTTAAATCTTCCTAGGTCATTTCTGTTCCAGCAGTTTCCTAGAGAGGCATTTATCTTGGGCACATACTGCTGGTCCATCATGACTGTAGAGAACTCCTGTTCTGTCTTATCCTCCTCCACATTACCTTTCTCTCTTCCTCTCCACCTCCCCCTCTCCTTCCCCCTCCCCTTCCCCCACCCCCTCCTGCTCCCCCTCCTCTTTCTCTTCCTCCTCTTCCTCTCCTCCTTTCTTCTTCTACTTTTCTTCTTCTTCTTCTTCTTCTTCTTCTTCTTCTTCTTCTTCGTCTTCTTCTTCTTCTTCTTCCTCTGCCTCTTCCTCTTCCTCTTCTTTTCTTCTCCTTCTCCTCCTCCTCCTCCTCCTTCTTCTTCTCCCTCCCTTCTCCCTTCTCCCTTCTCCCTTCTCCCTTCTCCCTTCTCCCTTCTCCCTTCTCCCTTCTCCCTTCTCCCTTCTCCCTTCTCCCTTCTCCCTTCTCCCTTCTCCCTTCTCCCTTCTCCCTTCTCCCTTCTCCCTTCTCCCTTCTCCCTTCTCCCTTCTCCCTTCTCCCTTCTCCCTTCTCCCTTCTCCCTTCTCCCTTCTCCCTTCTCTTCTCTTCTCCCTTCTCCCTTCTCCCTTCTCTCTCTCTCTCCTTCTTCTTCTTCTTTCTTCTTCTTTGCCTCATGGTTCCTACTTGTGAACCTTAGCCTAATGACTCAACCTCAACTTCTTTCTATTCTCCCTAGTAATTGGTTGTAGCCATCTTTATTTAACCAATGGTTTTTAAATTGAGGAGTAGGGCTTGTAAATCAAAGGCTAGTGTGCATGGGAACTGGCTCATTTTAGGGCAACCAGATCTTGGGGTACAGAATTTAGCATATGAATATAAGCAGCACCAGACCATCCCTTAAAAAGATTCTGTGGCTTTCTCTTTGGTCATCATGATGATTATGAAGGGACTTTTACTTTTCTTCTTGGAAAACTGTAACTGTGGATACCAAAGCCTTTAAAACACAGCTACCCTTACAGTGTTTCTTCTTCTCAGCACTGTTGAGCAAAGCATCTGCACAGTCTGCCTCCTTGCTCTAATGAAGTTTTAGGAGTTGCAGTATCTGATACTACTTAACAACAAAGAAGTTTGAAGTGGGTCAACAAAATCTCATTTCTTCAGAATGAAATTCATTGCCACAAAAAAAATATGTCCTCTCATTAGCAAAAACCAAAGCCAGGATTGCTGATCCCACAAGAAAAGATGTGGAGTGAGAATTTTTACATTATTTATTCTTCAGGCAAACACTTACTTACTTACCATTGAGTTGAATCAATATTCCAATCTCTTTTATAGTCTAATTCTCATTTCTTTTTATGCTCTTTTAATTATGAAATTCTTCCCACAGCTCAACAATATGTTGACTATAGGTCTTGATTTTGTCTTTTATACCCAATGGTCATTATTCCTGAGTCTGCATAGGTGTCCCACTGGGAACTGAATTCATGAATACTAGCCAAATGCTGACATATAATGACAAGGAGTATTTGAGTAGAAACATGGGATTATTTTTTTACAAATCTGTCATAATGTGTTAAAATGTAGAGAAGAAAACCTTCACATGGACTTGAAGAGATGGCACAGTAGTTAAGAACGTTCACCACTCTTGCAGAGGACAAGAATTAGATTCCCAGCACCTCCATGAATCATTTCACAAAAAGCTGTTATTCCAGCTTCATAGTACATATTACTCTCTTCTGTCCTCCACAGGCACTACAGGTATATACACAAATTCCTATACAAGGGCCCCCACACATGTGAGTAATTAAAAAAAAACTTTCTTTTCTTGACAGAACAGGGCAGCTACACATATGAATTTATAGAAGTTTTGACCCCATGCACAACACTTGTGCATCTCTAAACCAGAAATGGAGAGAGGAGTTGGGCATGAGATTTCACCCACCAGGCCTGGGGCTATTGTCAATTCTTAGCTACTGGGAGAAGAAGAGTAAGTGTTCTCTAGAAGAATAGCCCTAATAAGTAAACTATGGTTCAGTGGAAGACCACACATTTAAAACTTTTAAGCAGCACAAATTGGTCTTGATAGGGAAAAAGAACATTAAACAAAAAACACAACATTGGTTGAGAAGGAAAGGGAAAAGGCTCTGGGAAGACTTGGTAAAAGGGACTATGATCTAATCACACTGTACAAAATTCTCAAAAAGCTGAAAGCAAAAATATTATTTTAATGGAAAAAAACTCTTCTAAAAATCACAACTCATAGAAGACTGTAGCCAGGGTATGTTTATAATAATTTTATTTGACAAATTAAATACACAATGTAGAATATTCATGAACTATGGTATCTGAGATTTGCATATTGATCCAGTGCTGTTCAAGCACTGGATGACTTTCGTTCTCTGAAGTCTAAAACACAGTTGAAGATACATGAGCAGAAACTGAACGGTCAATAATAAAGAAATTATGAAGTGGGAAATAAAATACATATCTCTAGAATTTTCCTTTAATTCATAAAGATTACCATATAATTTAAAAGGATTTTAAATCAATTTTATAGACCATAGAGGTATAATTTTCACATATATAAATTTTCAGAGGTAGCCATCTGAAGTGAAGCCATGAATGTGTGGTCAATGCATATACTAACGCAACCAGTCATACTTCAGTTATGCTTGCTCCAGAAGTTTCATAATCATCTCCTGACTAGAAGTCAATGCACTGAAAAACACTGGTGTGATTCACTCAGTACAGATTTGGCTTTCATAGAATGCTGTGTAAATAGGATCATACAGAATACCCATTTTTGTGCCTGGCTTCTTCCATGTGGTATGTCACCTGGATTTATCTGTGATTGGGTGTCTTCGTTTATTCTTTATTGCTGAACAGCTCATTGCGTGGAGAGCTGACATTGTGTTTATCTGCTCAGCCATTCCTGAGCATATGTGCCCTATTCTTTTGTGAGTAATGCTGCCGTGGACATTTGCATGAGATTTATAGATCGGGGTTTTCATAGCCCTTGGGTAATGGAATTACTGGGTAATGTGACAAGTTTATTTTTAACTTTTTAATTTTTCATTAGTCTCTGTGTGTATAGGTCACAGCTCATGTGCCATACCACATGTGTAGATATCTGAGGACAATTTGTGGGAGTCATTCCACCATGTGGGTTCTGGAGATTGAACTCAGGTTGTCAGACTTGATGACATCTAATTTTACCCACAGAGTCATCTTTCTGGCTGTACTTTTTTTTCTTTTCAAGTAACTTCCATCATGTTTTCTGGACTTGGTGAATATTTTAAATTTGTATTAATGACATGTGAGACCAATTCATTCACATTGTTATATTGCTCTTCATAGTGTCAACCTTAAAAAAAATACCTATTCTAAATATGAAGGGCACATTTAAAGACAAAAGCCACATCTGGGTGTCTTTTCAGGACTACAAGCATCCCTGGGTGTCTCAGATTTAGTCAGCTTACCAGCCAGCCAGGCATTCATGCAATATTGATTATCTGTTCTTTAATAAACATGTTGTCTCTCATTTTCAAGATCTTCCTGTTTCCTAAGTGATGGGGCCACCGCTGCTTTTCTTCTGGTTCCAACCACCTCCCTATCACTTCCTCCCACTACTGGCCACTGCTGCTTTCCAGGCTGAGTCTGCATCCTAGCTAGGAGAAGCTACATGAGCAGCATCAGCTTGTCTGGTCCAAACTGCTGAAGAAGGAAAGTTACTATGCCACCCAAGAGCCCAACGGTCCCTGATGGGCTTCCTGAAATAATGATGTGTTCATTTGCATCAGATGTGCTGACCTTGGGGTTTCCTATACCTGTGGACACAAGAACAGATACAGTGCATACAAGATATGGAGGATACTAAATCAGGAGTACTTCATGTAGCCAGTCCTCCAGAGAACTTTCGAGGACCAGACAGGGCAAGCAATAGAATTGTTTAGCTGAGATAAATAAGAAAAGTGGAAACATTATGGTGAAAATACTACAACTATTACAAATAAAGAAAAGGGGGAAGGAGCCAGAGAAGCCTGTAAAACCACTGACAGCTGAAAAGCTGCATTGGGCAGAAGATCAATCGTTTGAGACTAAGAAAAATGCCAGCCTAAACAAAGCTGCAGAATCCATAATTGATCTTTTGGGACTTAATGGCCCTGCCAAGATCCAGTGGCCAATGGGAACATAACCACAGTGCCATTTCTGAATGCTGACCGGGAAACTTTGGTTTCTAATCCCTTACCTACAACTGTCTTGTCCCCTACAGAAACAGCTGTTACCCTGTCTGCCATAACATCCGGGTACTGGATCTGTTCACTGGGATCCAAACTACTAAGTCAGAAATGGAAAAGATGGACTCTCCAAGGACTCAGTCTTCTCTCTCTATGGAGCAGGGACCATTCAACAGCGAAGCATTCCTGATGTGTTTATGGGATCCACAAATACAACATTTTTTTCCTCCCAAGCAACAGCTGCATTTCACGGCTTTCCTTCCATGGATATACCAGTTCCTGAAGCTCCCTGGCTTATAGGAATTGTGATAGGACAGAGTACAAGCATGCCTATATCCAAACGGCTTATGGAAATCACCCAAACTATAGTGATGCTACTTCCTCAGAATGACGTTGTCTCCGAGGAGGATGGGTAAACCACAGAATACATCTCATCTGCTACAAGCTCAGCAACCTCAGCAAAACCTCTCAGTGACACATCAGCAAGGTGGCATGGAAGCTCCTCAGGTCAGGCTCTGCACACAACTGTGAATATGGAAGCCAGAACTGAACCGACTCCCTGCATTTCCCACTGCAACTCATCCAGCTCTTGCATTTATTCATGTACAAATTTATTTTTCCCCCCAAATTGTTCACATTAAAAATTACCTGCCTGACCATGTTGTTCTCTGCTGGTTAAGTTTGATGTGGTGGAAGTATCTTTGCTCGTATTTTCTATGATGTCATAAGCAATACTGAGAAGACCCTGAGTCAACTTGTATAACCAGTTGTATTCTCAAAAGTATAGCGCTGATATTTGCATAAAAGGGAAGTATTATCACGTTAGTTATACATCTGACAGAGTACCCCCACCCATGATATAGTCATCCTGTAGAGAGGCACTGTGTCATCAGACATTTAATTACAAAAACAGTTTGTGAGTGTGTAACTTCATACTGTTCTCTAGTGTATCAAAGTCTTCCACATTATCCGTCTCTTCACTGCGCCACGGTTACAATGAGGTCAGCAGAGAAGCGTGGTTAGTGAATGGAAAATGGTGTTCAAAAGTTAATTTAATGAATGTTTGAAGAAATTATATCTTCTCTACCACTTCTTATGTACATGAAATCCTTTGTCTGTACGATATGCAGAAAGTATCACTGAAACAAAGTCATTTGTTTAATTTTTGGGACAGTTTTTCTCTGTGTAGCTTTGGCTGTCCTGGAACTTGCTTTGTAGACCAGACTAGCCTTGAATTCAGAGATCTGCCTGCCTCTGCCTCTTAAGTGCATAACTAAAGGCTACCACTGCCCACCTAAACCAAAGCTACTTTTAATCCCTGACGATATACCCATGTTAATAAAAAGTAACTTATATTTTATGGTGGCTAGTACTGACAAAGTAGTATTTCTCAATATTAGATGACTTTTCATGCCAATAAAATAAAAAAAAAATTCTTTTTACTAATTTCTGTTAAAGTTGTAGCATTTATCTGCAACTCAGTTTCTCTGTTTCATATAAAACTTGGGTTTTAACTATAATGAATGCGGCAAGGGTAGCCACATGGAAGCACCAATTATTCTGGGTCAATTTCTGTGCTCTTAAATTTTTGTTTTAATATTTTTTTGCAGTTTCTACTAGTGTCTTGGGAAGATAATGCCCCCTTTCCCCTCTTTTTACCACATGTCACCAATACAGCAAGGACACTCTTAATTTGTTTCTATATGTTGATATATTAGCTACTTTTATCTCAATGTACCCATAATACTCAACAGAAACAACTTAAAAGAGGGAAAGTGTATTGTGGGTGATGGGTTCCCAGTGTTTCAGTCATCACAACAGGAGAGGCAGGGTGGGGCAGCCTAGTTCACTGGTATGGTGGCATGTCGTGGCCACTAGTCGCATGATAGTGGACAGGAAAGCAGAAGCAAGATAGGCTGTAAAGGGCTGAGGGAGCATAAAGTTCAAATTTCTGTCCTTAAAAACTTAATTCTACCAACCAGACTCCACCTCCTGTAGCTTCTATAAAATCACAAGACAGTGTCACTACTCAGTGAATAAACATTTAAAATATGAGCCTGTGAGCTATATTTGAGATTTAAAACACACATTAGAAAGACCTGTACACACACACACACATACACACACACACACACACACACACACTGATGCTGTCTCTTTTTGATCTGCCTGAACCAGGCTATGGAGACCTTGGCAGGAAATATGGCTTAGGCTATGTACTTGAGACCTGGAAGTTTTTAGGGAATGGTACGGTTTTAATGTACATTTAGTCAAGAGAAGTACAAGGCAAGTCACAGTAAGACTGAGCTGGGACTTCCTTGAGTGAACAGTCAAAAGGGATGTGATAAATACGAACAGTGAATAATCTACATGTCTGTGGGTGAATCTCAAGTTATTTTAAAGATAATGGTAGTCCATTACTCTCTGTCTTCAGTTTGGTTTTTAATAGAAAAGAAAATGGTCAAACGTAAAACTAACAATAAGGATAAGGTTTCTTTATTGAATATTTGAATAAGCCATAAGTAAAATTATACTATTTTTAATTCAATTTCCTTTAGCACATTCAGCACAGAAAAAAGAAAATACTCTCTGACTTGGAATGTTGAAATCAAATTAAGACAGACTCAAAAAACTATTTGATGCAGTTTCTAGAGGAGAAAGACAGGAAATGACTTGGCTAAAATTGTGGTAAGAGTGTTTGAGCCCATGAGGCCACACTGTGGTGCTCACTAATGATGCTCTGACCTCTCTCAGTACAGCTGTAGCACTACATTGATTAGTAGAAGACAGATTTTTATTAGAATGTTGTAATCAGTAATGTAAGAGTGTTTCGTAGAACTAGAGTATGAGCTTCAAGTGGAGAACAATCTCCATTTTTGTTATCTGTGATTACATTATTATCTGCCCAATAACTCTGGTTTGCTTTAGTTGCTGTGATCACTGCTTTTCATGAGAACAATTCTACCCTGAGATAAACAAGTCTCCAAAAAAATGAGCAAATCATCAGGTATTCCGGGTATTATTAAATGGATAAATATTTCATCCATCTCTGGCTTTAAAAAAAAAAGTGAATTGTATAAACAACACAAAATTATCCCTGAAGAGAGATGCAAGAAAATCTAAAAGGAGTCATTCAAAGCGCTCTCAGTGAAAACCCTCATTTTATGTCTTCAAGGAAGAAATTTTATTTTTCTGTTTATGGATTTTTGTATTTCATTATATTAAAATAAACCCAATTCAAAATATACCATGCCTTTTGAAATATCTTTATTTACTTTGGTCATAATATTCCTGCTATTGCCCTCATCACTCAAATGGTTCAGAGAAGTTAGAAAAGATAATTACTGTGTAACAATACCAGTCAAGATTCTATCACATATCTCAAACACAGAGTTCATACCCAGGGATCTTATTAAAGACAATGCTAATGCTAATGTCCTTCTCTCTTTCATGCTGATAGAGTCTATAGAGATAGATTTTTAGCAATCAGAGAAATGGAAATACTCAGAAACATTAATGGGAGGTGTTTGTTTTCTTAATCACATAGTTGGGTAGTAGCAATGACTCATGTAAGGGTTAAGTTCTGATTAAATACCCACAGTGAGGAGAGCCATTGAGAAGACTCAGAAATTTTTAATTTGTTTCTGCATACTTCATTTGTACCTAGCATTGTTATAACTGCCAAATTTGTGTTTTTTCTCTCCATGTACATTTTGTCTTCTACTGTCTCATGAAATTACCAGAGTCAGAATTTATATTGATTTTTGGTGTGAATCTCACACAGTAGTTTCTTACCCTATTGAATTGCATACCACATTTTACAGTAAGTGTTTGATATTTAATTAATTACACAACTTTGTTTTGCTGTTTATGTATCTCAATGGTAACATGTCTTTTGTTTATGAACAGGTATCTGCTGAATAAAAGTGCAAAAGTTAAGTTTGGCAGATGTAATGAAAGTGTATAGATAAGAATCTATCAGCATGAAAGAGAAAAGGAACATTAACATTGCCTTTAATAAGATCCCTGGGTACAAACTCTGTGTTTGAGATGTGTGATAGAATCTTGACTGGTATAACACTGGTATACCACAGTACTCTTCTTCCTCCAGCAACCATTGAAACCCTTAAAGCTTAGCAGGAAGGGATGGGGCATTCTGACCTCCTCTATCGTCCATGCTAGAATGATGGCAGATTCCATCTTGTGCAGGTCTTATGCATGTAACCACTACTACTGTGAATGAGCTCCATTTAAACTTTATTCTTTCATATCTATATATGAATCTGTATATATAATGCATTTTGATTACCTTTACCTTATTGTCCCCACTAAAGCCTCCCATTATAACTGAGCCCCCTTTCACCAACAATCCTTATGCTACTTTCATGTCACTGTATATAATTAAGGTTGCTTGCATGAGTGTTGGTGGGACTTTTGTTTTATCTTGAATGAGGACAACTTAACCAGTAGCTACACTAAGAAGCATGACTCCTCTTTCTCCGGCAACATTGAAACCATTAAAGCTCAGCCTAAAGGGATAGGGCATTCTGAGCTTCTCTATCATCCATGCTAGAATGATGGTGGATTCCATCTTGGGCAGGTCTTATGCATGTAATCACTACTACTGCAAATGAGCTCCATGTCATGTCAAAAAGACAATGTTCCAAAGCACTTCTTCCCATTTTCCTCCTCTTACAATTTTCTTTTTTATTCCTTCTGCATCAATGTCACTTGAACCATGAAGGGATGATGTCGATTGTTAGGGCCAAGCACTCAATAGTCATTCATTTATGAATGAGTTTATGAATTCTCTGAAGTCCTCTCCAAAAAGAAGACTCTCTGACAAAGACAGAGAAGCAGTAATCTACAGGTATGAAATATAAATACTTAGAGGACATTTGGAAGGTCTATTCATACCAGAACATGAGCAAGGTTTCCCTCGGGGCTTATGATTCTCCAGCTCTGGCGATATGACCAGGCTTACAGTTCCAGACATGAATTCTCTCCAGTGGAGTGGCCTTTAAACCCAGTGAGAAGGCAGGTGTAACACCGACTGTTAAGAACAGTCAGGCAGTTCTTTATTCTCAGAGAGCTACTGCTTAACATCCTTAAAACTAGTCTAACAGAGGAAAATGATACCTCCATACTAGAAGTTGCCATATTCTAGAGAAGAAACAATAATAAGTGAGAACTGTAGGTAAGAAAAGCATTATTGATATTGTTAGGTGTTTTTAGTTTCTTTGTTTTGTTTTTGTTTGTTTGTTTGTTAAGTTGGAAAGAACCAGTATATCAGCGTTAGCAGCAGGATGAAGTTTGTCTAGGAAAACTAGAAAACAACTAGGAAACGCATCTAGATTTCCTCTTGGGTTGGTAGACGTGAAACAAGCCAAGACTCTAAACAGATTGGCATGGAAATACGAACTATCTTCCTTTGACAGAAACAAATGAAGTTCATTACCTGTGACTTTAACCATGTTGCGGAAAAAAAATTAAAATGGCAGAAAATCAAGAATGAAATGCTAACAAACAAAACTGCCAAGCCAACAGAAAGTTTTGCCCATATTTGAAGAAAAGAGGACTTCTTTCCTAGCCCGAAGCAGAATGGTTCTCAGAGTGAGTATCCTAGCCTCTGTGTGAGGCACAGCAACATGGCGCACTAATGGTGAGGCTCCTGGGAGTCACAGATAGGCAGTTGACCTGCTCTGAGACATTGGTGAGAATGTAGGAGTTTCTGGAGAGAGGGGAGACAAACTGGAGAAAAGAGAATAGATATTTAAAGTGAGAGAAGGGCCCAGAATACCAACAGGAAGCTGAATGCTGGTAACAGTGATGAAAGCTCTCTGAACTAGCAATCTCTACTATATTGTTATCATTTGCTTTATGATGTGGGGTTGTAGTCAACTCTACTAGCGTAAACCCTTTTATATTTTCTAAGTCTGACCTTAGGGTTAAGTATATTTTGAAACACTAAGTGGCAGTTGGACATTCAATTTAAAATGAAGAAATAGTGTATAAAACTAAAAAGGTGTACAGGACATGAAAGGCAAGTCAGAAACTTTTAGAATGGGTATGGAAGGTCATATGAGCTCAGCACTCCTGACTAAAGAGAACTTAAGAGTCTTTTATCTTCTACTTTGATGTATGGCAGTTTGAGGAAATTTTATTCAAAACTTCATGGACAATGTGACCTGTAGCAATAAAGAACTTGCATCCCCAACGGCTTCTACCAAAGTTACACAGAAAACTCAGGAAAAATATTCATGTACTTGTTCTCTGAAGATGTATTTACTGTTTGAAGTACAATTTAGACACGCTGGATGCAATTGTAGACAAATCCATCTAATCCTCCTGCCTCATTGAACTAACCACATTAATCTAATCCTCCTGCCTCAGTGAACTAACCACACTATTATGGCAGGTACAAAATGAGTGAAGAAAGGGTAGCTGGTCCACAGATGAGATTCATGAAAATATAATTATCATGAGAATGTTATTATTTGAATGATAGATTTCCTCCAATTAGGCCATGTAGACATTTGAATTATAGGCATGCCAATTGTCTTAGTGTTCCATTGCTATAAAGAGACACCATGTTCAAGCGAACTCATACAAAAGAAAGCATTTAATTGGGGGTTTGCTTACAGTTTCTAAGGTTTAGTCAATTATCATCTTGGCAGGGAAATGAGAGCATGCATTGTACTAAAGAATTAGCTAAGAACTACATTCTGATCTTCTAGCCAAGAGAGAGACACTGGGCTAGGTGTGGGCTTTGAAACACCAGAGCTCACTCCCATTGACACATTTTTCTAACAAGGCCACATCTCCTAATTCTTTTCAAATAGCACTACTCCATGATGACTAAGCATTCAAATCCATGAGCCTCTGTGCTCATTCTGATTCAAACTATCACACCTATCAATAAAGTAGGTCTTCACCTTTTCAGATTATTTTCATTCCAGTAGAAAAAGAAGTGGAAAAAAGAAAAACAAAGTAAATATGCTCTTGGAACACACTTTGCTAACTTATTTTCAACCCAGGCAGGTAGTTAGATGGGTTCACCTGGCCAGATGTGCACCAGGAACGTTTGTGTATGTACATGCAAGTGCTAAAATAGCATTTAATATTAGAAAATAAAAGATTCGAGATACTAAATGCTTATAATAAGTCAAGGGAATGCGGGATTCAAACAGAGTAAAGGGGGGGGGGCTATAAGAAAACTGTACAGTAACCTCTTAGCTGGTAACCCAAGCTAAGGTTTGTTTTAACAGAGTTTTAAGAAAGATGTCTGGTCAGATTAGACAATACTGAACCTAGAAGTAATGAATCACTAAACAAAAATTCCAGTGCCAAGTGTGGTGCACTTCTACAGAATTTGTTGTTCAGAAAGGCCTCCAAAACAATACAGGCTCTTGCCACTCCTCCTGTCAACCCAGCAGAACTAGTTGATAAAACCCTGTTGCTGTAGACACACCCTTTATTTGTATTTGAAATGCACAGAAATCAATCTAGAACTGGACTATAAGATTCCTTTCTGCTGATTCACGTGCTGTCATGGTGTCAGATGATGTTAATTTGGCTGCTGTTTTGTAGAGGTAGTGATGGTCTAACCCAACAGTGAACTCTTTCAACTATAATGCTGCTTTTCAGAGAAGGTATGTTCATTGTTGCAATGGTGGTATGACTAGTATAGAGATATCCAATTACCCTTTAATTGAGCCTGGGCTTTCTATATGTCTAGGAATCCAATTTTAGTACTGAAAATCTGCTCCGAAAATAATGACCAAAGGTGTCATAGATCCTGGGAAACCATAGCATCAAACTACTTCCTACAGGGAAAGGCTACTCTTGTCCTCAATCAGAGAAGCCATTCTTTCAGCAAATGGTGCTAAATGCCAAGACACATGGCTCTACAAGATGCTGAGAATAAAGGATAATTGGTGGCTCAATCCTATAGAAAAATTTTATAACAGCCCATAAGACCAAGGAAACATTGTGCAAGAGGAGACTGAATAAATGTAGGAGCTGAAGAAGAGGAAGAAGGGCTGTAAAATTCACAGACATGGCAACCATGAACTCATAGAAGCTGTATATATTAGCACTGGGTCCAGAGAAGTCTGGCATTCATGCAGTCAGCTATAAAGGGGCATGAGACTCATGAGACACTTTTACTTATTGCTAATCTATTGGTAATCAACAAATTCTGGGCAAAGGAAAGGTATAGTATACAACGATATGCCCACTGATGAACTCACTAGGCTGTTATGGTTAGTTCTAACCATAGTTAAACTCTGTGACATACTCTACAAACCTTAACTAGTAAATGTAAGAAGAGAGTTTTAGGGAGGAGGGGTGCCATTAAGGTTGGAAAGAAAACAAAATGAGTTTGGGGGATGAGCAGAATATATAGTGTACACATATTGAAATTGTAAAGAGCAAAAATTACTAGTGAAACAGAAAAAAAGAAAAGAAATAATTACAACAATATACTTTGCCCCTAGAAAATGTTAATACTGTTTCATCAAATTGTCTGCTTGTGGTTCATACAAAATAAAGGGTTATTACAAGACCTTGCTTTTATAAATTCACTGGGGTTATTATTTAATTATTACAATGTTCCTATAATTTTATCTAGCTCACAATTTTCTTGTTTACATTTGTCACATGGTATGATAATAATAGCTAGCATTTATTAGATGTGTCAACTGCCTGGTTTCTGGTTGTATGATTCTCATTTACTCTCACCAACATATCTCTGAGGTCACTGTCATTTAATCTGCCTTTTATAGAAGAGAAACTTTAGCCTGCAGGGTTTGTTATTCTTCAGGGTTAAATGATTAGCAGAGGGCATTATACTTGGCAAGAATTAAAGGACAAACTGAAATCTCCACATCCACGACAAAGAACGCCCAAGTTACTTCCTATGTAGTAAGGAGAAAGCAGTATGGAGTTTATTTGGATTTCTACAGGGTTCAATCATGGAGCAAACAATAGTTCCTCAGAGCCAAAAATTTAAAGCTGTTCTCATGGTGACTAAAACACTTTAGTTCTGAAACAGTTTACATTTATGCTTTCAGAAAACCATCTTTCACATGTGTAAAGATCATCTAAAGAATTGTGGGAAGCAGACCAAACATCAAACCAACAGTAAGCCTCAGATGTTCCATGTAGAGTCTCAGTGAGGAAGTTTGCTTCTGCTGAGTTACACTCAAGAATTATAAAAACAGTTAAAATTTGAGTCTTAAAACAGATGCACGCATCAATATAGTCTGGGATGATGCAATCTTTTCAAGTAAACTCATTAGTTTAATAATTCTTCTAGCAGTACTTGCAGGCTGCTCATTATTTTGACTGCTCTTTTATATCCATGAAGTGAGGCTGCCTGTGCAAAGTCACTACTGATCCAACCTGTCTTCAGAGATGTAGCCCATACTGACAATTAGCATCAGCTTTGCGCCTGAGATACAGGCAGGTGGTTGCTGAAATTTTATTTCAATAGATTCAGAGGAAAGTATAGCTAGAGAAAGGTTTCCCATGGAGGGCTTCTGGCTTCAGCCTCTTTTCAAGTCAAGTTTGACCAGGAGTAACATTTAATCAATAAAATTTCTGGGCCAGTGAATGAGCTAACACAGAATTCAAAGACTTCTTTTCATGAATGTTTTTATTCCCTTGACACAAACAGATTCATGGGAAAACAGAGCAAAGTGTGGGAGGTGATTCGGATACTGATTTCTGTGATGGCATTTGAAGTTCTGATGATGTTAACAGTGGATAGCAGCCATGGGGAAGCTGCCTGTGCAAAGCAACTCAAAGTCTGTGAATTTCAACCTCAGAGTTTCCACCATTTTCTTTATAGACGAAAGAATTAGTAAATAAGATCTATTAAACGGAAATGGAATTTCAAAAATATAATCAGTCATTTCTAATATGACTTCATTAGTCAATACCTTTTGATTCACTGATGTCTAGGACATGACTTCAGGCTTACATCACAACAAAGGATATTGAACAATGTTTTCTTGGGAGCCTATTCTGTGTCATACTCTAGGGAAATGAAGAGTCATGAGCATGGGAAATACATAGTACTGATATTTATGATCCTGTCATTACCCTGCAAAAGAATGGTAGGAGCAATATGGATGCTGGGGCATTAGCTAACATCCCTGGTGGATACGAGATCCTGCCCCTAAGTCTGTGAGTCTCATGGTTATTTGTGAATAGTTCAGTATCTCCCCCGGCTCATGAACCCACTCATTGCTTTCTGAAATCCTTCCTATTCCAAGCTCGCTTTGTTGATTTCTTACAGAAGAGCTGAAAAAATAATTCAGAATCATGACTTTTAGTCTATTACTTAAGCTATCACACCTTCTTTTCCATATGCCATGGAGTAAAACATTTAACTTAGAAATTTATGGAGAATCAAATTAGTTTATATTTATAAGCAGTACCTTGCACATAGTGAGTACTCCATGAACAACTGGTATTTTGTCATTCTTACCATTACTGACTAAAGAGGGCCTGACTCATTACCAACATGCCCTGTTAGAGTATATTATAATAGAATACAATAAAAATGAATTTATACTTCATTCTTCTATTTATCTGATATAAATTACTCAGAAAAAAAGAACCATCTATAAGTGGGTTAATACCTGGTGAACTAATACTTTTGGAAGTCAGCTGACTTTGTTAAGTACAGGTAAGCCTCTTGTGGGATAACATTAGCAAATCTTGGTGGGGTAAGGGTGGTGAAAATCTCCCCTCTGATAAGACTCACAGTCCTCATTGTGAAGGAGATAGGATATGGCAGGAAAATGTAGAAGCCGAACTTCACGTTCCATAGGAGGGGATTTAGTATGCCACTTTTTTTTTTTTTTTTTTTTTTTTTTTTTTTGGTTATATGTGTGCTGTAGTTTAGTGTGTGTGCTGTAGGTCACTGGGATTAACTTGTTTAATAAAGAAGCAAAAGGAACTTAAAACATTATTTAGTAAAATGGCAATGAGTGTTCAGTTTTCTCCAAATATTATTAAGCTAGTAGTAATGTATTTAAATTTGCAACTGCTCCAATGTCACATCCTGTTAAATTTCCAATAGTCCTGCAGAAACTGAATCCTGGGACTTACCCCAGGTCAGTTTGGTATGTTTTAAGTAGCCCAATTTATCCTGAGAAACAATCCATACCATAGCAATGGCGACATGACTTGCTGGGTGCTTCTCAGAGGTGCTTCCGTCCGTTCACCCATCTTCGGTGATCTAAGATGAAACTGTTCACTTCTCATGCCACTCCATAGACAAGGAAGCAGGCAGTAAGAAGATGAGAAAATGCATAAGGCAATATCTAAACTTGCACCTAGGCAGTCTGGTCCCCTTCACGTTAGTGGCACCTCTGCAAATCCATCCACCAACCACTACTACTAAAAATAGGAACATTTCCTAAGGCGAGTTCAGTCAGTCACGTGCCAGGCCCCTGTTATTTGCTTCACACATGTTATCCTAATTCACCCATGGTGGATTAACTTGATTATTGTTTTCATTTTATCAATAAAGAATAGAGGCTGTAATAGGACACGGTGAAGCAGAGTACTGTTGGTTACTAAGGAGGGGCCTTAACAGAAGGGTAGAGGTGTCAAGGACATGTTATTTCAGGACGTCATGCTTGCATACCATTCTGGATAGAATGCCTTAGATAGGTGAAGGTCAAGGGATAAAAATGTTTTCAGTGTAAACATAGGTCCTACACTGTGTTTTCTGGAAACTCAGAGATAGTGGTAAGAATAAACAGTAGAGACGCAGACTATAAAAATGCTTAGTTTGTGTGTGAACACAAAAGTCATTGTATATGGAGAAATTTGGGAGAAAAACTTTTGGACCGTGACAGTCACTCAGTGGAAGGTGTTCATAGCTGACTAGGGATGGAGCAGGACAGGTAATCAGGAAATGCAGGGAAGGCAATGAGTTCTTGGGTTGTTGAGCTGGATAAAAGATGCTGAGTGCAGAGCATCTGGGATCCTGCTACGAGACAGACATGAGCGCTGGTAAGGTTGAATGAGCTCAAACCCTGGGAATCTCAGAGATTTGAGAAGAGCAGGAGTTGAGACAGTCCCTACCTGTCTCTGTACTTGCTCTGGAACATGTAACTATGACACCCACTGAGAGAACCGTGGGCACTCAGTTACAGAGCATAACACCTGGACTTCTCCGTGTTACTTAGGTATCTAGATCACCTTTAACCTTCAGCCAATGAGCTTCCCTTCCTGGGTATGGGTATTCCTTCCCCCAAGAGGTATTTAATCCCTGCATCACTCTGAATAAAAAGTATGCATTCACCCACCACCAAACAAAGCAAAACGAACAAACAAGGATCATCATCTCAGAGAGCTGCTTCCGCTGCTTCCTTAAAAAGAGCTTCACCTAAGACTCCTAAAGAAAGGCTTCTCCCCTCCAGTCCCTCTGGTACTCTGGCATCCAACCAGGATGGATCCTGTTCGTCCTGGGGTCCTTTTCCTTCCTGCCTTGCATGTAGACCCCCTGACGGGGGAAACAGACCACAGACTCATCCCAAACCCATTCCTGACTTTCTCTCGAAGCCGCATGTTAGCAGTGTCCGGGCACCCTGGCAGAGAGGAGACTGGAAACCACAGCAGACTCTCATCCAGACTTTGCCCTGTCTTTTTTTTTTTTTTCTAGCTGCATGCCTGCAGCATCTAAGCCCTCAGAGCAGAGGCAGACTACGATATGGCAGTTGAAGGTAGGAAGTCGTCCAAAACTGACTTCCAGGTTTCCAGTATGTGCTACTGGCCCGTTGTTGGCACTGTTCGTGATCTCATCTCTGGAAATGTTCGTGTTGCTCATCCTGGAGCGGGGTTAGACTCCTGTGAAAAGGAGAAGGGGACAGAGTTGGGGGGGGGGGGGTAATCAGAGTGTGCTGGGACAACATGGTTAAAATACTGGACTTTCGAGCTGAAGTCTGTCCATTCTAGTCCAATTACGATTTTGGAATTAGAAAGCACAAGGAAGTAAAGCCTAAATGCTATAAGAAATTACACTTGTTTCACGTCACCCGAGGTTGGAACTATTCTGGGAGGACTAGGTTCAGAACTGTATTCCCAAACACAAATTCATTGTGGACCTTACCTTTTCCCATTGATCTGCAGATGTTTGGACTTACGACGATATGTACAATAAAATACTGCACAATTGACTGACGATTGTTCCTGGTTGTTGATGGTTTGTGTGAAAAAGTTTCACTAATCTAAGGACAATTTGGTTTTGGGGGTTTTTTTTGTTTTGTTTTGTTTTTTTTTTTTTGTTTTTTTTGTTTTTTTTTTTTTTGTTTTTGTTATTTTTTGGTTATTTTTTTCCGTAACATGAATTTTGTTCTTTTTCTACAGAAAACTGTTTTGTTTTTTTTTTAATTGAGTTTTAAATTCAGTTTAATTCCCAACTGGATGGATTCCATGTTAAGGACAGGTTTTATATTTTGGAAATCTGTATTATAAAGGGGAATAACTATATGTAGAAAATTTATCATAGTTACTTATAAGCAACCCTAGTCATTTATGCAAACAAATCTTATGAATGTTGAGAAAGCTTTTGACTCCAGCTTGAGATACACAGGCAACTGTAATAAGAGAAAGTTTGTAACTCACTGACAATTTACTACATAAATATCCAGGGAATACCAATTCTCCACTAGGCATCCAGAAATTGTAGCTGTGCTCCGAAGGTCAGAAAGGGATGTGCATTCACCAGGATTTTGTTGTGGATGTTCCACCCTACCTCAGAGATACCCTGAAGGAAAGCGAGCTTCTATTTGGGAACCAGGGAAGAGATTCTGACAGAGCCTTCTGAATCTCCACATTGGAATTTTTTGAAGCATCCCTTCTCAAAACCAGCCTGTTAGAGTTTCCACAAGGAATGAAATTTTAAGTAAGTTTGGGCCAAGGTTTAACGATATTTTGAATTCTGCTTCAATAGGTATAAAAAATAGATTCATTCCAGCTCAAACTGCTTTACTGTTTTTGTTAAAATATTTTAAGGAATGGAGCAGGGAAATGAGCACTTAGGCTTCCTCTCTGGCTTTCAGACAAGGCAGAGTGAGACTTGCTTTTGTTCCTAGGATGGGCTGTGTTAGGCACCTTGCAGAAATCTGAGATCTAAAAAAACGGGAGAATGTAAAGCTGAGTAAGGTGTTTCTCCAATTTGGCTTATACACAACAGTCTGGAGGAGGCAGCAGAGAACACCAGCCAGATAAGGTAGCACAGGTCAAATCTGTGGAAGAATATTAAAAGGCAGAAAATGTTTAACCTGGAAATGGTACCCCGATGGAGCACAGAAGCCTGTTGGGTTATGGTGAAGTTTAGTGCCAACAGGGATGTTTGCAATTAAAACCTCACATGTGACTTCTGTTACCTATGTCCTTTGATGTCTCTGGAGGGAACAGAGCACCCACCTGTGTAGATAGTATGTGACTTTCAGAGAAGGTACTGGACTCCAGGCATGTACCAGAGGTCACAACCCACTACATCATGACTCATAATTGCTCTAAACAGAAGTATGTTTTAAATCTAGATAATTTAGTAGAGTATAAAACTTGACACTGTAACATCTGATGGAAGCCCAGGAAACCTGGCAACCCTGACCCTGAGTCCCTGAGTAGTAATACTTGACTGTATCTGAACCCACCTATGCCATCTAGTCAGGCCATGAAGTTCTCCATCACTTACCACACACCCAGTGCTTGTTATCATTTAGTTGCTATATCTTACTAATTCTTTGAGAATTTTACAGAACATATTTTGATCATATTTACACCTCACTCCTTAACTCCTCTTATGTCTGCCTCTTCCTTCACCAGCCCTCTGAACTTTGTGTTCCCTTCCTTTTCTTTATAAATACCCACCAAGTCCAATTTGAACTGTCCACATATTCATGGTATGAGGTCACCCTCTTTAGCATGTTATCCTACTGGGAGCCATGCACACCCTTAGTGAAAACTGACTCTGCCTCTTGCAGAAGCTATCAACTGAGACTAGCTCCTCAGCTATCGGTGGCATTCTCATGACCTTCCCTCCCCTTTTCTTGCTAGATGTTGGCTTTTTCTTACTTGATCTTGTACAGGACATCAAAAAAGACTTGTTTCTCTGTCTATATTTCTATGAAAGTATAACACCAAAGAGTGGGAAACTGAATCAAGAGGATCACGAATAAAACCTGATATTACTTTTAATGTATTTTTCCCAATAAAAGGCATTGTATCTTTCTAATACCTTTTTGGTTTAGTTAATCCTATATGGCAAAATAGTAGGGGAGTGGATAAATGCAGATGCTGGAGTTAGGATGGTTCAAATGCCAGCTCTGCTGATAATCACTGTAAACCTAAGAAAACCCACAACTTCTGCTGCATACTCTCCTCATCCTTAAAAACAGCTCTAATGCAAATGGCACTCAGAGTAATTCTGAGAATTGAATAAGAGATTCATAGCACATAATGGCTATTCAATAAATGACACTCTATCTCTATAATCAAGGGAATTTATATTCTGTCTCTAAGTTTTAATCAAAATGTTATGCCCATAAAGTGAGGAAACTTGCATAGAGATAGGACTTCACTATGTAATTCTCTCTAGCAAATAAGAGAAATAAAATTACTCCACAAAAGATAAATTATAAAATAAAAATAATGGATTGCAGAGAGGGTCAGTAGCTTGGCTGCAAAGCACTAGCTGGTACAGCTCTTGGTTTGCCCCATTGCAAACCAAAAACTCCAAAGAAGCTGTAGACAATTCTAATTAACAGACATGGCTGCAACCACTTAAAACTATTTGTGAACAATAACATGTAAATCTTGTGTAATTTTTACATCATAAAATATCTTTTTGAATTTTCAATCATTTCTTAAGGTTAAGCATGTTCTTAGGGTGTCAGCAATGCAGAATTGGATAACCGTCTAGAGAATTCATGTTGGGCAAGGATGGAATTAACACAAGGGTTATATTTACATAATCAGTACTGTCCAAAAACTGAGTGAAACACCATAGAGAGCCTGCTGTGCCAGGATTTGGCAGAGTGAGTCTGTCTCTGGTGGGCTGACTCCTACCCTCTGGAAGGATGAGTCCCACCTGGAAATCTGTGTGATGGGCTAATATGGTTCCATATGAATCCACAGTCTAACAGTAACTAGCGTCCCAGCTCACCACAGCCTCCTAATGATCTTTTGACTTTCCCACAGAATTGGCTACAAAGAGGGAATGTATGGTCAGGCTGATACACAATCCTATTTTGTTTGACAGCAGTTTCTTACTGCAAATTGATAAATTGATAAATTGTGATTCCGACTAACTCATCTGTTTTCTATGATGTATCTATTTATTTACTTGATTTTAGTCTGAATCAGCACTTCCAAATCCAATGAGAGGACGGGGGGGAGGCACTGGGAGAGAGAGAGAGAGAGAGAGAGAGAGAGAGAGAGAGAGAGAGAGAGAGAGAGAGAGAAAGAAAGAGAGAGAGAGAATGAGTTAGCCTATATGGCTGAAGGCCCAGCTCTCAACATTAGTTATACTAGAAGGTAATTTCATGTTTAGAGGGCCCTTTTGTGAGGCCAGAAACTTTCCATAATGGAAACCTCACATTTAAGCTCTGTATTTTTTTTTTCCATCAAAGTTTCAAAACCCTTTTACTTTTTTCTTCTAGCCCAATATTTAGATTCCTGCCTGAAATTACTTCTTTGTTCTAGCCTAATGTCAGATTTCTGCCTGAAGCCTACTTCCTTGTCCATGGCCAATGTCATATTCCTGCCAAGCAGCCCATTTCCTTGTCCTTGGCCCATGTCAGCTTCTTGCCAAGCAACCCCAAAGGCTCTTTGCCTCTCCTCATTTTTATTTCATTAACAAGACTGAGCCTGTCTTAGGTCATTCTGACAAGAATGCCTTTCTTACCTGTCATGGAATGTGCATTATCAAAAGCAATGCACTTCTGTCTTAGGTTGGTAAGGCTCTGTGTAGAATTTTACCTGTCCTTGGTTTGCCAGCCTGTAAATTTAATAACTCTGTCTAGGGGTCCATTTTCAGGTTCAAGCCATGTACTTTGGCTGCCAACATGTTGATGTTGTTAAAGAAAAGCTTTAACATGATGGGCAGGAATAAAAGTATTCCCTGGACAAAAAGGGCTAGAATGATCAAGCTATACATGCCATTTTTGAAGCTTGACCAAAATACAAATGTTGGCCTTAGGGCATTGGTAATTTTTTCTGCAGTATCTACCACATCAATGCTCATTGAAATTCATAAGCTCCCCATGTATCATTAAAACTTCCAGAGAGGTGTTAGAATTATGCTAAATACACGTCAAGTGTCATTAAACTTTTTCCTAATTATAATGACTACCACTGTAAATTTTAGAACTAACATGGATCCAATGGTATTTGGCTTGAAACTCAAGATGGCTCCTTACCCTTAAATTTGTTGGTAGTTGTGGCTGGTGAACGCAGGGTTCCTCATGTCAGGCTGTGGGTAGTTGGCTGGGAACACTCTGGATTCCTCCAGGCTGGAAGTTAGACATGGCAGTGGGTCACTAAAGGCCTCCTCCATGGTTCCTCATAGTGCGGTCCATGGGTTTTTACAGGCTTTAATGTCATGGCAGATGGTGGATGGATCTGGATGCACTTCCCGCCCCGCCCCACAAACCCAGGGCAGACCTGAGTTAAATAGGGAAGGAGAGAGGGGGGAGGGGCTGGGAGGAATGCTTAATTGACTCCACCCTCTGGCCTTCTGGTATCTCATTAGTATGTAAATCTCTTTAGGGCCTGAGGCCTGTTCCTTGTGACTGATAGTCATAAACATTTCTGTGGGAGGGGTTGGAGGGCTGAAGCTAAATGAAAAGAACCAGGGCCTGGGAGCAGAGCTGAACTCCTGTCATCAGATAAAGGTTCCAGGATACCAAGCTGTTGCTTGACCAAGAACCCAGCTGCTTCTCACAGCCCCCC